>NC_084639.1:13582122-13592122 GCF_033978795.1 Nerophis ophidion | reverse complement strand
TATATATATATACTGTAGATATTTCGATAGATAGATAGATAGATATTCGTTATGAAAAAACACGGACACTATTTCATCCCTACAAGCCTGTTTCGCAAGTTTCCGGACATTAATTGGAGAATATTGTCTTGAGAACTGAGGATAAAATCCGCCTGAATGCAGCTGAGATAGGCTCCAGCACCCCCCGCTACTCTGATAGGGACAAGCGTTAGAAAAAGGATGGAATTGGAGAATATTGACAAAAATGAGAAGAAATTATCAAAAAAAGAGGCAATTAAGTGACCCTCAAATATAACGGCGAAGCAAAGGGTGGCGCTGCTCTAAGCATTAATTGAAGCATTCCGGAGTAGAGTAATTCCCGGAAAACGCAAAAAACTATGTAAAATATTACTTCCCTCGTCTAAACTTGGATGGGAATTATTGTCAAAAACCCAACATTATTCCTGACAAAAATACATTTCTGTGTAAAAGCGTCTCCGAGGTGAGGACGCTGTCTGAAGCGTGTTAGCGAGGCACGTACGGTTCCCTCTTTTGAGCCCTCCAAAAAAGCTCTTTGACCCCCCCTCCTTCCTGAAAGTGAGCTCCCTCTAGTGGCCATCAGCCAAAGTGTCCCACGACAAGATCATGCTAACCACTTGGAAAAATACACAATTAATGGTATTAGGGTATAATTTCTATATAGATGTACACATACACATCATTTCTTATACTTTGACAGAATGTTAATCCCTTTTTTGCTGCTCATATAAGGTACAAACTAACTTCTCCTCCTATGTAACACGTGGTATAATCAACATATTTAAACAGTCCTTTATCGTCTTTTAGAGAAGAAAATCCATAATAAAAATAAGTTCTATGCTTTTTTTTCCCCTCACTTGTATCTTACAATATATTTCTCTCTGTCAACACACACACACACACACACACACACACACACACACACACACACACACACACACACACACGTGTCCCCATTGTGGTTTCTCCTGCAGCAAACTGGCGACCGTCAAACGGGATGTGTAAACAAAAATGGTGTTAATAAAAATAATGCTCTCCCACAGTTGTCAACAGAGCCCCAGAAGTGAGGAGGTGTTACAAGGGACACACGCCGCAGCCGCACTCCAGGGCCGTCTCCATCTCCTCGGAGTACGACGTCCCGTCGGTGCAGCGGAACACCACCTTCCTCCTGCGGGTCTTGGTCACGCCGCAGCAGACGCCCGCCGGCGCCGCCGCCTGACAGGAGCGAGGACAATCCATGCGCGGGATCTTGCTGGTGGACGCGCACGTCCGCAGTGGCTGGTGGCGTTTCAGCTGCTCGCGAACCATCTCGCCTTGGCACGCCACCTCTGGACAAGACACACGGCGCACGTGAGTGACTACTTTTGCTATCAAACAGCCAAAACTCCTCTGAATACATTACGATAAAAAGTAATAATATTTACTCATAAACATAACAAGGAAACAAATACAATAAAATATGAAATATTTACATACAAACATAGCAGGAAAACATGACGATTAAAACGTATGAATATTTACACGTAAACATAGCAGGCAAACATTACAATAAAACGTAGCAATATTGACATGTAAACATAGCAGGAAAAAATTATGATAAAAGGTAACAATATTTACACTCAAATATAGCACGAAAACATTACCATTAAAAGTAACAATATTCAGACGTACACATAGCAAACATTACGATAAAATATTAAATATACACGTGTAAACATAGCAGGAAAACACGACTATAAAACGTGACAAATTTACACGTAAACATAGCAGGAAATAATAATGATAAAACAATATTTAGACGTAAACATAGCAGGAAAACATGACGATAATAAGTAACAGTATTTACACGTGAACAGAGCAGGGAAACAAGACGATAAAGAAGTGACAATATTTAACAGTATTTACACGTGAACAGAGCAGGGAAACAAGACGATAAAGAAGTGACAATATTTAGACGTAAACATAGCAAACATTACGATAAAATATTAAATATTTATATGTAAACATAGCAGGAAAACATTACGATAAAACATTACGATAAAACGTGACAAATTTACATGTAAACATAGCAGGAAAACATGACAATAAAAAGTAACAATATATAGACGTAAACATAGCAGGAAAACATGACGATAAAAAGTAACAATATTTAGACATAAAAATAGCAGGAAAATATTACAATAAAACGTGACAAATTTAGACGTAAACATAGCAGGGAAACATAAAGATAAAACAGAATATTTAGACGTAAACATAGCAGGAAAACAATACGATAAAAAGAAACAATATTTACATGTAAACGGAGCAGGAAAAAATTATGATAAAAGGTAACAATATTTACACTCAAATATAGCAGGAAAACATTACCATTAAAAGTAACAATATTCAGACGTACACATAGCAAACATTACGATAAAATATTAAATATATACGTGTAAACATAGCAGGAAAACATGACTATAAAACGCGACAAATTTACACGTAAACATAGCAGGAAAACATGGCGGTAAAAAGTAACAATATATAGACGTAAACATAGCAAGCAAACATGACGATAAAAAGTAACAATATTTAGACATAAACATAGCAGGAAAACAAAGATAAAACAGAATATTTAGACGTAAACATAGCAGGAAAACAATACGATAAAAAGAAACAATGTTTACATGTAAATATAGCAGGAAAAATGACGATAAAAAGTAACAATATTTACACGTAAACATAGCAGGAAAACATGGTAAGTAAAAACATGACAAAGTTACACATAAACATAGCTGGAAAAAATAATGATAAAACATAATATTTAGACGTAATCATAGCAGGAAAACATGACAATAAAACCTCACACATTTACACAAGTATAAGAGGAAAAAGTTACGATAAAAAGTAACAATATTTACACGTAAACATAGCAAGAAAACATTACAATAAAAAGTAACAATATTTATACCTAAACATAGCAGGAAAACATTACCATTAAAAGTAACAATATTCAGACGTACACATAGCAAACATTACGATAAAATATTAAATATATACGTGTAAACATAGCAGGAAAACATGACTATAAAACGTGACAAATTTACACGTAAACATGGCAGGAAAAAATAATGATAAAACAATATTTAGACGTAAACATAGCAGGAAAACATGACGATAATAAGTAACAATATTTACACGTGAACAGAGCAGGGAAACAAGACGATAAAGAAGTTACAATATTTAGACGTAAACATAGCAAACATTACGATAAAATATTAAATATTTACATGTAAACATAGCAGGAAAACATTACGATAAAACGTGACAAATTTACATGTAAACATAGCAGGAAAACATGACGATAAAAAGTAACAATATATAGACGTAAACATAGCAGGAAAACATTACAATAAAACGTGACAAATTTAGACGTAAACAGCAGGAAAACATAAAGATAAAACAGAATATTTAGACGTAAACATAGCAGGAAAACAATACGATAAAAAGAAACAATATTTACATGTAAACATAGCAGGAAAAAATTATGATAAAAGGTAACAATATTTACATTCAAATATAGCAGGAAAACATTACCATTAAAAGTAACAATATTCAGACGTACACATAGCAGACATTACGATAAAATATTAAATATATACGTGTAAACATAGCAGGAAAACATGACTATAAAACGTGACAAATTTACACGTAAACATAGCAGGAAAAAATAATGCTAAAACAATATTTAGACGTAAACATAGCAGGAAAACATGACGATAATAAGTAACAATATTTACACGTGAACAGAACAGGGAAACAAGACAATAAAGAAGTAACAATATTTAGACGTAAACATAGCAAACATTACGATAAAATATTAACTATTTACATGTAAACATACCAGGAAAATATTACGATAAAACGTGACAAATTTACATGTAAACATAGCAAGCAAAAATGACGATAAAAAGTAACAATATATAGACGTAAACATAGCAAGCACACATGACGATAAAAAGTAACAATATTTAGACATAAACATAGCAGGAAAACATTACAATAAAACGTGACAAATTTAGAAGTAAACATAGCAGGAAAACATAAAGATAAAACAGAATATTTAGACGTAAACATAGCAGGAAAACAATACGATAAAAAGTAACAATATTTACACGTAAACATAGCAGGAATACATTAAGAAAAAAACGTGACAAAGTTGCACGTAAACATAGCAGGCAAACATTACTTACACAAACATAACAGGAAAACATTAAGAAAAAACGTGATAAAGTTACAAGTAAACATAGCAGGAAAACATGACGATAAAATCTAACACATTTACACAACTACAGCAGGAAAACGTTACAATAAAAAGTAACAATATTTACACAAACATAGCAGGAAAACATGGTAAGAAAAAACATGACAAATATAAACGTAAACATAGCAGGAAAAAATGACGATAAAAAGTAACAATATTTACACGTAAACATAGCAGGAATACATTAAGAAAAAAACGTGACAAAGTTACACGTAAACATAGCAGGAAAAAATAATGATAAAACATAATATTTAGACGTAATCATAGCAGGAAAACATGACGATAAAACCTCACACATTTACACAAATATAAGAGGAAAAAGTTACGATAAAAAGTAACAATATTTACACGTAAACATAGCAGGAAAACATTACGATAAAAAGTAACAATATTTACACCTAAACAGAGCAGGAAAACATTAGGAAAAAACATGACAAAGCTACAAGTAAACATAGCAGGAAAAAATAATGATAAAACTTAATATTTAGACAATAAAACCTAACTCATTTACACAAATATAGCATGAAAACGTTACGATAAAAAGTAACAATATTTACACGTAAACATAGCAGGAAAACATTACGATAAATAATAATAATATTTACACAGGTAAATTTTACAAGTAAATAGCAGGAAAAAAATATGATAAAAAGTAACAATTTTTACACGTAAACATAGCAGGCAAACATTACTTACACAAACATAACAGGAAAACATTAAGAAAAAAACGTGACAAAGTTACACGTAAACATAGCAGGAAAACATAATATTTACACGTAATCATAGCAGGAAAACATGACGATAAAATCTAACAGATTTACACAACTATAGCAGGAAAACGTTACAATAAAAAGTAACAATATTTACACAACATGGTAAGAAAAAACATGATCAATATAAACATAAACATAGCAGGAAAAAATAATGATAAAACATAATATTTAGATGTAATCATAGCAGGAAAACATGACGATAAAACCTAACACATTTACACAAATATAGCAGGAAAAAGTTACGATATTTACACGTTAACATAGCAAGCAAACATTACGATAAATAGTAACAATATTTACACATAAACATAGCAGGAAAAAATAATGATAAAACATAATATTTAGATGTAATCATAGCAGGAAATCATGACGATAAAACCTAACGCATTTACACTAATATAGCCGGATAACGTTACGATGAAACGTGACAAAGTCACACGTAAACATAGCAGGAAAAATTAATGATAAAACATTATATTTAGACGTAATCATAGCAGCATAACATGACGATAAAACCTAACACATTTACACAAATGTAGCAGGAAAACGTTACGATAAAAAGTAACAATATTTACACATAAACATAGCAGGAAAACATGACGATAAAACGTAACAATATTTACATGTAAACACAGCAAACATTACGATAAAATTTGACAAATTTACACGTATACATACTAGGAAAAAATAATGATAAAACATAATATTTAGACGTAATCATAGCAGGAAAACTTGACGATAAAACCTAACACATTTACCCAAATATAGCAGGAAAATGCTACGATAAAAAGTAACAATATTTACACGTAAACATAGCAGGAAAATATGACGATAAAAGAGGGGGTAGGGAACCTAAGGCTCTGGAGCCAGATGTGGCTCTTTTGATGACTGCATCTGGCTGTCAGATACCTTAACCGACATTGCTTAACACAATAATGAACAATTCCGCTGGTAATCACAGTTTTGATTGATTGATTGAAACTTTTATTAGTAGATTGCACAGTACAGTACATATTTCGTACAATTGACTACTAAATGGTAACACTAAGTTTTTCAACTTGTTTAAGTGTTAAAAACAACATTGAAAATATAACACATGCATTTTAATCCATCCATCCGTTTTCTACCCCACCAGTTCAAGAAGTCGCATTAAGAAATATTTTATTTATTATTGGTTAGCTTCAGAATAACAATGTTATTAAAAAGAATAAGAGACTTATTATACTCTAAAAATGTTGGTCTTAGTTGTACTCAGTGTTAAAAAAATATGATATGGCTCTCTTAGCCAAAAAGGTTCCCGACACCTGCGATAAAACGTATCAGTGTTTAGACGTAAACATAGCAGGCAAACATTACCATAAAACGTAACAATATTGACACGTAAACATAGCAGGAAAAAATAATTATAAAACATAATATTTACACGTAAACATAGCAAGCAAACATTACGATAAAATATTAAATATTTACACGTAAACATGGCAGGAAAAAATTATAATGATGAAACAATATATTTAGATGTAAACATAGATGGAAAACATGACAATACAACGTAACATATTTACACATAAATATAGCAGGCAAACATTACAATAAAACATAATACTTAGACGTAAACATAGGAGGCAAACATTACAATATTGACACAAACATAGCAGGAAAACATTTTAATGAAACGTGACAAATTTACACATAAACTTAGCAAGCAAACGTTAACGTTACGATAAAATATTAAATATTTACATGTAAACATAGCTGGAAACCATTACGATGAGACGTGACAAATTTACACGTAAACATAGAAGGAAAAAATAATGCTGAAACAATATGTTTAGATGTAAACATAGCAGGAAAACATGACAATAAAATGTAACACGTTTACACAAATATAGCTGGCAAGCATTACAATAAAAAGTAACAATATTTACACGTAAACATAGCAGGAAAACATGACGATAAAACGTCACAATATTTACGCATAAACTTAGCAGGCAAACATTATGTTACACCATGATATTTACAAGTAAACATAGCAGGAAAACATGATGATAAAAGTAACAATATCTACACATAAACATAGCAGGCAAACATTACAATAAAAAGTCAGAATATTTAGACGTAAACATAGCCGTAAAATATGATGATAAAACGTCACAGTATTCACATGTAAACATAGCAGGAAAACAATTCGATAAAAAGTAACAATATTTACACGTAAACATAGCAGGAAAACATGACGATAAAATGTAACAATATTTACACGTAAACATAGCAGGAAAACATTATGATAAAACGTGACAAATTTACACGTAAGCAGAGCAGGAACAAATAATGTTAAAACATAATATTTAGCCGTTAACATATCAGGCAAGTATGACAGTAAAACGTAACAATATTTAGACAAAAACATGATAAAACGCAACACTATTTACACATCAAACACTACTATAAACCGTGATGATATTTACATGTTTACAGAGCAGTAAAACATGACTATAAAACATAACAAATTTACACGTAAACATAGCAGGAAAACATTACGATAAGACGTAACAAATTTACGCGTAAAACTAACAGGCAAACATGACTAATTTATATGTACATACAGCAAGCAAACATTAAATATTTAAACATAAACATGGCAGGAAAACATGACGATAAACATTACTATATTTACATTTAAACATAACAGGCAAACATTACAATAAAATGTGACAATTTCACACAAACACAGCAGGCAAACATACGATGAAACGTGACAAATTTACCTGTAAATATAGCATGAAAACGTGATGATATTTCCATGTAAACAGCAGTAAACATAGATAGGGCAGGCAAATGTGAGAAATTTACACGTAAACGTGGCAGGCCAGCATTACGATAAAGCGTGACAAATGTACATTTAAAAATATCACACAAACGTTATGATAAAACGTGACAAATTTACATGTAAACATAGCAGGCAAACATTACGATAAAACGTGACAAATTTACACATAAACATATCAGGCACACATTATGATAGACTGTGACAAATTCACACATAAAAGAAGCAGGCAACCATCACAAGAAAACATGACAAATTTACACGTGAACATAACAGGCAAACAATATGATAAAATATTTAAAAAATTAATCGTTCACATAGCAAACAAACGTTATGATAGAATGTGACAAAATTACACGTAAACATAGCAGGCAAACATGACTATAAAACGTGATGTAATTCAAGCATGAACACAGCAGGCAACGAGTAGATAAAATGCGTGGAAATTTTACACGTGAACATCAGTGAAACCTGACGATGAAATACATGTAAACCAAGGTGGCAAACCAAACCAGAATGGGACGACAGTTAAACGTAAACAGCAGGCGAACATTTCATGATGTTTATACACTTGCATTCTACCACAGCACCATCTGGTGGATCTGACAGGGCACTGCCACGCTTGCCCCACACACACACACACCACGCACACTCTTGTATTTGTTACCTTCTTGAGACCTGAGAAAAATAACCTACCTCTTTATGACCACCTTTTGTAGATATGTTAATATTTTTTGCAATATAAATATGCAATACTATGCAAATATAAAAGGTAAGCTTTTAGTTAATTTTTTTTAAATTTGTTTGTAATTGTTTTTTAATTTTCATTATTTACTTCATGTTATTACAGTATGTCTCTATATACATATTTATTTATTAATTTTGGCGAAAGGGGTCCCATTTCAATTTCTTACACACACTTGTTATTTCATATGTTGACCATAGGGGGAGCACTTTTAAAACCGACACACAGTCAATTTGAAAAATCCCAATTTTTTGGGACCACCTTCATTTTGATAGATTTCACCACCAGGGGTGCACATGAGTTCTCTATTTTTTTATTTTTTGTAATGTGCTTAAGGCCGATGACAAAGAAGTCACGGACCACAGATGGCCCCTGTGCCGCACTTTGGGCAACCCAGCTGTAGAACGTAACTGTTAATTGCCACTATAGTCTTAGTACCGTAGAGTATGTGTGTTCATCCTATGGTCACATGTGGGACGCGGGTTGTCTTACGTCAGCACCAGAAGTCGTAAAATCAGCTCACCTGGTGGGGGTGTTCCAACTATATGAATAGGGAAGTCCTTTAGCTGCCGTCTTTTTTTCATCATATATTGCTGCCTTTGCACTCACTATAAATCAACAATAAATCCTGACTTTGGAGCAATGTTCACGGATTCTAGTATTTGGCTATCTATTAGATGCAATGTTTACTTTTGTATGCATGATAAATCAACAATAAATGCTGACTTTGGAGCAATGTTCACGGATTCTAGTATTTGACTCTCTATTAGATACAATGTTTACTTTTGTATGCATGTTAAATCAACAATAAATCCTGACTTCGGAGCAATGCTCTCAGACTCTAGTATTTGGCTCTCTATTAGATGCAATGTTTACTTTTGTATGCATGTTAAATCAACAATAAATCCTGATTTTGGAACAATGTTTACGGACTCTAGTATTTGGCTCTCTATTAGATGCAATGTTTGGTTTTGTATGCATGTTAAATCAACAATAAATGCTGACTTTGGAGCAATGTTCACGGATTCTAGTATTTGGCTCTCTATTAGATGCAATGTTTACTTTTGTATGCATGTTAAATCAACAATAAATCCTGACTTTGGAGCAATGTTCACGGACTCCAGTATTTGACTCTCTATTAGATGCAATGTTTACTTTTGTATGCATGTTAAATCAAAAATTAAATCCTGACTTTGGAGCAATGTTCACGGACTCTAGTATTTGACTCTCTATTAGATGCAATGTTTACTTTTGTATGCATGTTAAATCAACAATAAATCCTGACTTTGGAGCAATGTTCTCAGTCTCTAGTATTTGGCTCTCTATTAGAAGCA
>NC_084639.1:13574622-13577122 GCF_033978795.1 Nerophis ophidion | reverse complement strand
TGTTTTTGTGGCTATTTGAGCATGAAAAATGTATTCAACATCAAGATGTGGCTTTTTTCTCACATGTACAGTGTGTGTGTGTGTGTACCTCCTATATATAGCTGTGTGTTGTGGTCCAGAGAGGGTTGGCGTGCCAGATTCCCCAGACTCTTGGGGGCGCCGTCGTCCACCACCAGGCTGAGCGAGCGGTTCTGAATCAACAGCTCCACCGTGTGGAAAAGCCCATCATTGACAGACTCCACGCTGGTAAAACACAGAAAGAAGGTTCTCATTAGGACAAAATCTATGATAATTAAACACGCACACACACACATCTTGACATGTTTACCCTTAGTTGTGTTTGCAAAGCAAGCACTTGAATACAATTGAACGAAAACAAAACAAAGACATGTTACCTTAATGTTGTCAGTTAAACTCTTTAGAGCAGGGGTCACCAACCTTTTTGAAACCAAGAGCTACTTCTTGGGTACTGATTAATACGAAGGGCTACCAGTTTGATACACACTTTAAAAAATTGCCAGAAATAGTCAATTTGCTCAATTCACCTTTAATAAATAAATCTATATATATAAAAAAAATTAGTATTCTGTCAGTCATTCCGTCGTACATTTTTTTTCCTTTTATGGAAGGTTTTTAGTAGAGAATAAAAGATTAAAACAAAAACACTTAATTGAACGGTTTAAAAGAGGAAAACAATGAAAATTAAATGTTGAAACAGTTTATCTTCAATTTCGACTCTTTAAAATGCAAAGTTCAACCGAAAAAAAATGAAGAGAAAAACTAGCTAATTCTAATCTTTTTGAAAAAAAATTAAAAATAATTTATGGAACATCATTAGTAATTTTTCCTGATTAAGATTAATTTTAAAATTTTGATGACATGTTTTGAATAAGCTAAAACCCAATCTGCACTTTGTCAGAATATATAACAAATTGGACCAAGCTATATTTCTAACAAAGACAAATCATTATTTCTTCTAGATTTTCCAGAGCAAAAATTTTAAAAGAAATTCTAAAGACTTTGGAATAAGATTTAAATTTTATTCTACAGATATTCTAGATTTGCCAGAATATTTTTTTTTATTTTAATCATAATAATATAGCTCGGTTGGTAGAGCGGCCGTGCCAGCAACTTGAGGGTTGCAGGTTCGATCCTTGCTTCCGCCATCCTAGTCACTGCCATTGTGTCCTTGGGCAAGACACTTTACCCACCTGCTCTCAGTGCCACCCACACTGGTTTAAATGTAACATAGATATTTGGTTTCACTATGTAAAGTGCTTTGAGTCACTAGAGAAAAAGCGCTATATATAAACATGTATATAAAAAGGAAATATTTCACAAATATTCTTCGTCGAAAAAACAGAAGCTAAAATAAAGATTTTAATTAAAATGTATTTATTATTCTTTACAATAAAAAAAAAATACTTGAACATTGATTTAAATTGTCAGGAAAGAAGAGGAAGGAATTTAAAAGGTAAAAAGGTATATGTGTTTAAAAATCTTAAAATCATGTTTAAGGTTGTATTTTTTTTCTCTAAAATTGTCTTTCTGAAAGTTATAAGAAGCAAAGTAAATAAATTAATGAATTTATTTAAACAAGTGAAGACCAAGTCTTAAAAATATTTTCTTGGATTTTCAAATTCTATTTGAGTTTTGTCTCTCTTAGAATTAAAAATGTCGAGCAAAGCGAGACCAGCTTGCTAGTAAATAAATAAAATTAAAAAAATAGATGCAATAAGTGCTGCTATTTGAGCTATTTTAAGAACAGGCCAGCGGGCGACTCATCTGGTCCTCACGGGCTACCTGGTGCCTGCGGGCACCGTGTTGGTGACCCCTGGTGTAGATGTTTACACATACAGACAAAACGACACAACCCCCCCATAAAAACCCGCAACAGGGGTACAATAAAAGTGGAAGTTAGAAAAGGGCCAAATGGGACGTTATTCCATAAATAAATAGACTTTTAATGATTACCTAAATGTGTAAATCATTGTAATTGGAATTAAATACATACATGGCATTAATGTGTTAAATGTAAACACACATTTTATCATTTAATCCGTTATTTAATTAATACATTATTTATAAATGTATTACGAGTTGAGTTTATACCAAAAAGTTCTCCCAATCCTCTGCTGTATCATCCATGTATCCTTTTTGGTATAAACTCAACTCGGCGTGTTTGGAGGAAGAAGAACACTGAGTTGCATCCCAAGAACACCACACCTACTGTAAAGCATGGGGGTGGAAACATCATGCTTTGGGGCTGTTTTTCTGCTAAGGGGACAGGACGATTGATCCGTGTTAAGGAAAGAATGAATGGGGCCATGTATCGTAAGATTTTGAGCCAAAACCTCCTTCCATCAGTGAGAGCTTTGAATGGTTGACCAAATACTTATTTTCCAACATAATTTACAAATAAACTCTTTGAAATTCCTACAATGTGAATTCCTGGATTTGTTTTTCACATTCTGTCTCTCCCAGTTGAAGTGTACCTATG
>NC_084639.1:13507122-13572122 GCF_033978795.1 Nerophis ophidion | reverse complement strand
TCCATCAAGAGGTGCGGCCTCACAGCTTACCAAATTTGTACTAAAACATTTTGATAGATTTTTGAGCGCCGTGTGTAATGTTCTATATTTTTAATGAAACATATAAAATGTTGGTGTTGTTTACTTGATTTATATTGCTGTCATAGTGCAGCCCACACTTATATCTCATGTTAGACTGCAGACTACTGGTCACATTTATCATTACACCATGTACCAAAAAAAATTGCTTCGAGGTGGGTTATTCAGACAACATTTTTCCGTACATTAGGCACACTGTCGAGTTTTGAGACGAAAAAAAAAAGATTTTACGTGCGCCTAATAGTGCGGAAAATGTAGTTGGTTGTATCAAAATGTACTTAATTCAATGATTTGTGCATTCACGCACAGTATAAAATGTTTGGTGGTCAAAATGAGACAAAGAAGGAGTGGCATAAAACTATCTTCTTCTGAAGAATTTGTCACAATCTTTGGCAAGCTAGGTAATGTTTGCTGTGGTCTGGAACGACATGGCACACAAACAACTATCTAAAGTGTAGCCAATACTTATATTGGGCGGTATAGCTCGGTTGGTAGAGCGGCCGTGCCAGCAACTTGATCCCCGCTTCCGCCATCCTAGTCACTGTTGTTGTGTCCTTAGGCAAGACACTTTACTCACCTGCTCCCAGTGCCACCCACACTGGTTTAAATGTAACTTAGATATTGGGTTTCACTATGTAATGCGCTTTGAGTTACTAGAGAAAAGCGCTATATAAATATAATTCACTTCACTTCACAATATTACATACAGAGACATGCAAAACTAAATTATATACTAAGAGGATAAAAGTAAATGATATTAAATGAGCTCAAATACATCTACAAATCCTTATTTGTAGATGTATTTGAGCTCATTTAATATAATCATATTGCAGCCTAAATAGTGTGTTAGCATTGATTAGCTTGCAGTTACGCACTGAGCAAATATGCCTGATTAGCACTCCAACAAGTCGGTAACGTCGACAAAGTGCACTTCTGTGCATTCACGCACAGCATAAAACTTTTGTTGGACAAAGACGGAGTGGAAGACTTTACATGTAAACAAACAGTTGCGTCAGAGTCCACACGATGGTGAGTTCAAGAACCGCCAAAATTAGTAGGACAGTAGTGAACTATGTAACAACTGGAAAAGGTTTTTGTCATGTTTGTCCTCAAACAAAAAGTATACCAAAACAATTTTTCCGTTTTCAATCCTTTTTCAAAAATACTCCGGGGAGCCACGAGAGGACCGCAAGTTGCCGACCCCCAGTATAAGGTGTCAGTGCTGTAAAGTTAAAGGGGAACATTATCACAATTTCAGAAGGGTTAAAACCAATAAAAATCAGTTCCCAGTGGCTTATTTTATTTTTCAAAGTTTTTTTCAAAATCTTACCCATCGTGGAATATCCTGAAAAAAGGCTTTAAAGTGCCTGATTTTCGCTATCTGTGAAGCCACCGTCCATTTTCCTGTGACGTCATCCAGTGATATACATGCTATCCAGGCGGATAGCACAGCAAAATATAGCGACATTAGCTCGGATTCAGACTCAGATTTCAGCGGTTTAAGCGATTCAACAGATTACGCATGTATTGAAACGGATGGTTGGAGTATGGAGGCAGATAGCGAAAATGAAATTGAAGAATAAACTGAAGCTATTGAGCAAATAGCTATTGACACTATTCGGCCATGTCTGCCTTAGCATCGCCGATAACTTGTGACACTGGAGCAACTTAAATCTGTTGATTGGTAAGTGTTTGTTTGGCATTAAACGTGGGTGGAAGGAAAGGCTGGATGCAAATATAGCTACAAATGTACATACAGCTAGCCTAAATAGCATGTTAGCATCGATTAGCATGCCGTGCTAATCGATGCACATTCTACGTGAATCAACTTGAATCCGTCCCTGATCGTGTTGTTACACCCTCCGACAACACACCGACGAAGCATGATGTCTCCAAGGTACGGAAAACAGTCGAAAAAACGGAAAATAACAGAGCTGATTTGACTCGATGTTTATAATGTGTTTGAGAAAATGGCGGTTGACTAACTAGGTGACGTCACTCCGAGAGCAAATAATAGAAAGGCGTTTAATTCGCCCAAATTCACCCATTTAGAGTTCAGAAATCGGTTAAAAAAATATATGGTCTTTTTTCTGCAACATTAAGGTATATATTGACGCTTACATAGGTCTGGTGATAATGTTCCCCTTTAACTAAACTGCAAGGTGTGGCAAAAATAACCCCGACACGGACTATGTTGTTCTTTTTTATTTGACCCAGCCCCGCCATCTTTAAACCGTGTTAACCACAATACACGTTTCAACCCCAATCTATCTTGATATTTCAAGATCCGATAATTGGTTCAAGGTGGAGTCCGGAGACGTCCATGCCTTACATCCACAGTGACAGTCCACTTCCTGCCTCCTCTTCTCTCCACAACAAACTAGTTTAGCATTTAGCCGGTTGCTGAGGAGACAAAGCAGGCGTATACATGGTTCCTATTAGGAGCCGTGTAATTCAATCACAATCTAATCCAGGCACAATGATGGCCCCAGAGACCTCAATCTTTTGTCCTGTTTCTCTTCCGCTTTGAAATGTTCTTTCTTTGCTCCTATTGAACGGCCGAAAAAGGCTGCTTTTTGCCCGTACTTCATTCCAAGAGGCTTACAATCAAAACAGACATTGAAACAGCTGAGGACATTATTATTTTTTTTTTTTAGTTTTGCTCCAGTTAGAACAATTACATTCTGCCATGCCACCTAGGCTCCACTAGGTGGCAGCAGACGGCCAGTTAATTTTCTTAGCATACATCTGGATTTTTCTACATCTGATTAGATTTTTACAAAATGGTCCATTTTGTCTCCCTGCATCCCGACTGACTTCATTTTAACATAGAATAAAAAAACAACAACAACAACATGCAAATAGTCTTATTCGATTAAAAATACACCTGCTTAAAATCATTCCTCCTTTTTGTGATCGAAATAATGGTTTTGAATCTAATTAGGCATTTCCTGGTTGTGTGCGACTCATTTATGATTCTTTATTTGTTTATACAATGCATGTTTGTGCCACTTGTGCATACAAGCCAGCATGTGTTTGTGTGTGCCGCAGCCAAACTTCATTAAAGTGACATGCAGCAGGCATGCCAGCCACTCCTGTATTGGTAACCTCAATTAGTCGTTGCTGAGACAGCAGCTGCTTCACTGTTTATTCCTCTTTTCTTTTTTTTCTTCCAAGAATCCACTTTTCATTTAAGCAACTTTCTGATATTTATCTATATATATTTTATATATATATATATATATATATTTATGTATGTATGTATATACATATATATACATACATACATATGTATGTATATATACATACATATGTGTGTATGTATGTGTATGTATATATATATATATATATATATCCATCCATCCATCCATTTCTACCGCTTATTCCCTTTATATATATATATATATATATATATATATATATATATATATATATATATATATATATATATATATATATATATATATATATATATATAAGTTCCCTCAGTCATCAGGAGATTTTAATTAAAATCTCCTGATGATTGAGGGAACCCCTCATGAAACAGTTCTGTAGAGATGAAGTAGTCTTGTGATTTTTCCCACACCTACATATTGCGCTCTACCACGGTATCGAGCACTATTCTCTGGATAATCCAATCAAGATATATATATATATATATATATATATATATATATATATATATATATATATATATATATATATATATATATATATATATATGCAAATGGTTGTGTGTGTGTGTGTGTGTGTGTATATACAGGCTAAAAGTTTGGACACACCTTCTCATGCAGTGTGTTTCTCTTTATTTCCATGACTATTTACATTGTAGATCAGGGTCAAACATTGTAAATTTACTCCCAAGTGGGTCGGACTGGAAAAATCACGGCACGATAACTTTAAAATAAAGACAAATTCAGATTGTTTTCTTTGTTTAAAAATAGAACAGGCAAATTCCGAAAATGTACAAATCATAATGTTGTTGTTTTGTTTTTTCACACTTACATGTTGCGGTTAATAGTATTATTTGTTATTTTTACCTTCTGAATAAATTATGTGATAATATTCATCAATCAATTCATTGGTGTTCATTTTCAATCTATTAAGATAAAAAAAAAGAATAATTTCAAAATCAAATTAAAGGATGTTATTTATGTAGTTTGCTCATTTTCCTCGACTGGTGCACTAACATCATGTGCTTTATTTCTTTTACATATGTAGCTTCAACTACAAAGATACAAACAATTGCTATTGTGACATCTAGAACAGCAGTTTCTTTCGTTCAAAAATTTCAGCCCATTTAGATATTTAGCAAACTCATCCCACGGGCCAGATAAAACCTATTCGCGGGCCTGAGCCGGTCTTACTTTTGTCACCCCTGTTGTAAAATGTCACTGAAGTCATCAAAACTATGAATGAACACATGTGGAGTTATGTACTTAACAAAGAAAGGTGAAATAACAGAAAACATGTTTTATACTCCAGTTTTCTTCAAAATAGCCACCGTTTGCTCTTGGCACACTCTTGGCATTCTCTCCATGAGCTCCGAGCACAACTGTGAAGTGAAAACCATTACAGGCCTCTTGAAGCTCATCGAGAGAATGCCGAGAGTGTGCGAAAAATGTAACCAGAGCAAAGGGTGGTTCTTTTAAAGAAACGAGATTATAAAACATGTTTTCAGTTATTTCACCTTTTTTTCTAAGTACATAACTCCACACGTGTTCATTCATAGTTTTGATGCCTTCAGGGACAATCTACAATGTAAATAGTCAAGATAATACAGAAAACACATTGAATGAGAAGGTGTGTCCAAACTTTTGGCTTGTACTGTATATATATACAGTACATATGTGTGTGTGTGTGTGTATTTATATATATACATATATATATACACATATATATATATTTACATATTACACATATATATATATATATATACATATGTATATATATATATATATATATTTACATATTAAACATATATATATATATATATATATATATATATACATATATATGTGTAATATGCAAATATATATATGTATATATATGTATATATATAAATACACACGCACACACACACGCACACACACGCACACACACACGCACACACACACACACACACACACACACACACACACACACACACACACACACACACACACACACACACACACACACACACACACACACACACACACGCACAGCTCTATGATGGAGTGTTCCAGGAAAGAATGTATTTTTGGCCTTGTATGTTGCGGTGTATGAATATGTGCATTGCCTCAGAGCATTTCAAACTCTGTTTAATGTTTGAGGAATGTCTGTGTCTTTACGCCAAGGATTTCAAGACACTTTGACCGCCAAAAGTCAGACCGCTATCGAAATAAGCTCATCATATGCACGGAGCTGCAGCACTTCAACACACCATTTTGCGCGAAATGCAAGATTTCTGCAACCAAACAGGAAAGCAATATTGGCCATATTTTTCCGCAAAGTATTTATTTATTATTTTTAATAGTTTACATTAAAATTGGCTACTTGCAGGAAGCTCCTATCTAAAAGGGGTTCTTTTATTTTTCCGATTTCTCATCGTCGGACAATGTCATAAATCACAAAAATGTAATTATAATTCACCGCAACTTCAGCACCGAAACAAAATGCAGCAATACACAACAACTGCGGGTTTTTTTTCAGTGCCACCCACACTGCTTTAAATGTAACTTAGATATTGGGTTTCACTGTGTAAAGCGCTTTGAGTCACTAGAGAAAAGTGCTATATAAATATAATTCACTTCACTTATTGCAGTTAGGCTGCCTGTTGCTAGGCAGATTTCAAAGGGCTCAATTGCGACTGCCCTTTAGACCAATAAAAACATTAAGAATGAAGTCAGTAGATATGCGCACGAAAGGAAATTGATACAAAAATGACAATGTGAGGTTTATGAGACAAGGTTATTAAATTATATGTATTTTGAATCACATTGCTCTGTAAAAACAGCGCTAAATGTAATGAAGTGACGTAAAATATATTTATATAGCACTTTTCTCTAGTGACTTAAAGCGCATTACATAGTGAAACACACTGTCTAAGTTAAATTTAAAGCAGTGTAGGTGGCACTGGGAGCAGGTGGGTTAAGTGTTTTACCCAAGGACACAATGGCAGTGACTAAGATGATGGAAGCGGGGATCGAACCTGCAACCCTCAAGTCTACAAACTGAGCCACGCCGCCCCAGTAATCATCACTCATCCTCATTACTAAAGTTTAAGATTCAAAATGTAAGATTTCCAACGTTTATCCATAAAGTATTAGAGGAAGATGACTCAAGGAAGAGGGGAAAAAGAGAGCAACGGGCCCAAAGAAGACTAGCGAAGCTATCAGAGATTTTGCGATCATTTAAAACTAAAATAAATGTTTGCACTCGTCAAATTGAGCTGATGCAGCACATTATTGGACAATATCGCTCCTATGTAAGAGCCACAAACAAGAAGAAAGAAGATACTGGTCTATTTTGGTAGTTAACACCAGCTTAAAAGTTTGACTCGCTTAACAAAAGTGTTATTCAAACACATGTTAGTATCTAATGCTAAATGAGTCGTTTGGTCAAAAATCAAGCACAACTCCTCCAATTAGAACCTTTATAATTGTGCATGTGTTAATTGTTAAATAGTGAAGTGAATTACATTTATATAGCGCTTTTCTCTAGTGACTCAAAGTGCTTTTACATAGTGAAACCCCAATATCCAAGTTACATTTAAACCAGTGTGGGTGGCACTGGGAGCAGGTGGGTAAAGTGTCTTGCCCAAGGACACAATGGCAGCGACTAGGATGACGGAGGTGGGGATCGAACCTGGAACCCTCAAGTTGCTACCAACGGAGCTATACCACTCCTTCTATACTTTGACACTCTATCAGTCTGTTTGTTTATTTTGGTTATTCATTATCTATTGATAATGAAGACGGTGTGGCGCAGTTGGGAGAGTAGCTGTGCCAGCAAACTGAGTTCCTGGTTCAATCCCCACCTTCTACCTACCTCGTCACGTTCGTTGTGTCCTTGAGCAAGACACTCCAGCCTTGCTACTGATGGTTCGTGGTTAGCGCCTTGCAACTCCCACTATCAGTGTGTGAATGTGTGTGTGAATGGGTGAATGTGGAAATAGTGTCAAAGCGCTTTGAGTACCTTGAATAATAATAATAATAATAATAATAATAATGGATTAGATTTATATCGCGCTTTTCTATTGTTAGATACTCAAAGCGCTCACAGAGAAGGTGGAACCCATCATTCATTCAAACCTTGAAGGTACAAAAGCGCTATACAAGTACAACCCATTTATAATCACCTAGTTTTAGGCTGCACAGTTGGTTTTTTTTTAACTTGTTTAAATATTTTGAAAATAATATACATGTATAGTGAAGCTCCTATGGTAAAAAAGTGCCATGCTAAGTGCATTTATAAGAAGAAGATCAGAAAATCCTTGTTTATTTCAATTTTTTTCCTTAAAAGACGCATAGAGGATGTGTTTTACTCGATTATTCGAACAAATGACAGTTTACAAAAACAATCGTTTAAATTTTCACCCTTGGACACATTCTAAGTTGGACACGTGTCTTTTGGCCATTTTGCTGGCTGTGAAAAAGACTAATTTCCTTTGGCTGTTGAGTAACAGTTCAGACATGTTCTGCCTGACCTGATGGTAAATTAGCCTGGCATTTAGGAAAGGGCGGCACATGAATACGTTATATTCTCTTTCTGGCTCACGTACACACACATGCATCAGGATTTCCCGCATCTTTTCCACTATTCTTTTCCATTCAAAGGCATCGTCATGCAGCTTTTCTATGTCGTCCTGATTTCCATCCCATTACTACCCCACTTTTCAAAATCATACCAATGCTACCCCATTTTCCGTGAATTTGGTTTTAGAAATGTGTTGCATTTTTTTATTTTATTTTTTTAAATCGTCTTGGTTGTCTAATGGCCACACAGTTAAACAAAAACTAGGGATGTCCGATAATATCGGACTGCCGATATTATCGGCCGATAAATGCTTTAAAACATGGGTGTCAAACTCTGGCCCGCCGTGTAATTTCATTTGGCCCTTGAGGTAATATCAAATTAAGATTAGATGCCTCTGTAACACCACATTCACCACTGATACTCGTACTTGCCAACCCTCACGATTTTCCTGGGAGACTCCCAAAGTTCAGTAACCCTCCCAAAAATCTCCCGGGGCAACCATTCTTCCGAATTTCTCCCGGACAACAATATTGGGGGCGTGCCTTGAAGGCACTGCCTTTAGCGTCCTCTACAGCCTGTTGTCACGCGTCGGATTTTCCGCCATACAAACAACGTGCCGGCCCAGTCACATAATATACGTGGCTTTAACACACACAAGTGAATGCAAGGCATATTTGATCAACAGCCATACAGGTCACACTGAGGGTGGCCGTATAAACAACTTTAACACTTTTACAAATATGCGCCACACTGTGAAGCCACACCAAACAAGAATGACAAACACATTTTGGGAGAACATCCGCACCGTAGCACAACATAAACACAACAGAAGAAATACCCAGAACCCCTTGCAGCACTAACTCTTCCAGAACGCTACTATATACATACCCGCTACCACCAAACCCCGCCCCCCCCCAATTTTTATTTACATTTTGTGGGGAACAAGCGGTAGAAAATGGATGGATGGATGGATGCCACTGATATTTTTTAATCATTATTATTATAATTTGAAACTCAATTTTGCATGTGACTATAAAGTTATATAAGCCTTGCTTGTTTAATATTCACAGCAAAACTTGTTTGGGTCCCTATTAAAAGGTTAATTTGTTCAACCTTGGTAATTTGTTCAACCTTGGCCCACGGCTTTGTTCAGTTTAAAATTTTGGCCCACTCTGTATTTGAGTTTGACATCCCTGCTTTAAAATATCGGAAATTATCGGTATCGGTTTTAAAGACTAGATTTTATGACTTTTTGAAATGCCACTGTGTACACGGACGTTGGTAGAGGTACAGAGCGCCAATAAACCTTAAAGGCACTACCTCTGCGTGCCGGCCCAGACACATAATATCTACGGCTTTTCACAGTCACAAGTTAATGCAATGCATACTTGGTCAACAGCCATATAGGTCACACTGAGGGTGGCCGTATAAACAACTTAAACACTGTTACAAATGTGGTGGAAATGTCGGGGATTTAACACGGGGCCTCATCCCGCTCGTGGTAGCCAAATGTATGGAGTCGAAAAGTCCAAATCTTAAACAGGAAAAATAGAGAGTTTGTCACAACAGTTTTAATTACTCACAATCAGACAGTACAAAGTTGGATTGAATCAATATGAAAACAGACAGTGTCTCCGGAGACGAAAGATGGTGCCTCCCGCGAATGAATTAAGTAAGAGAGCCCCCAGGCTTGGTCTTCCCTTCTTATTTATACGTTCCATGATGACCTGATTTCTATCATAACAAGTTATGCAACTGTCCAATATTCGGATGTCACTTGACCTCTCATGTCGTGTCACTCCCCAACTTGGTCAGACCAATGTATCTGGGTGAAAGTTACCCAAAACAGGTTAAGGACAGAAATTAGCCACTACACAAATATGTGCCACACTGTGAACCCACACCAAACAAGAATGGCAAACACATTTCACTGTAGCACAACATAAACACAACAGCACAAATACTCAGGATCCCTTGCAGCACTAACTCTTCCGGGACGCTACAATATACACCCCCGCAACCCCTTACTCCCCCCACCTCAACCCCGCCTCCCCCACCCCGCCCACTTCAACCTCCTCACGCTCTCTCAGGGAGAGCATGTCCCAAATTCCAAGCTGCTGTTTTCAGGCATGTTAAAAAAAATAATGCACTTTGTGACTTCAATAATAAATATGGCAGTGCCATGTTGGCATTTCTTTTCCGTAACTTCAGTTGATTTATTTTGGAAAACCTTGTTGCATTATTTAACGCATCCAGCGGGGCATCACAACAAAATTAAGCATAATAGTGTGTTAATTTCACGACTGCATATATCGGTATCAGTTGATATTGGTATTGGTAATTAAGAGTTGGACAATACCGGAATATTGGATGTCTGTAAAAAAGCCATTATCGGACATCTCTACAAAAAACAGTTGCCTGGTTATTATTCCGAGGAATCGATTAAATAAAATAAAACAATGATCCAGTATGTGTATATATATATATATATATATATATATATATATATATATATATATATATATATATATATGTATGTATGTATGTATATATATATATATATATATATACATATATATATTTGTATTTTTTTTAACAAATACACCACAAGGTGACCGTGTTATTAAACTCAAAACACAAACATTAGACAGATTTTTTTTTACACAGCTCATTGCACGCTACCAGAAAACAAAAACAAAAAAAACACTTTTACTTGAAGGTGTTTTACAGAATCACCACCAAATTTGGTACACACCTTTAAGGGTTTGATGAGCACGTTTCTGTCAAATCTGAACAGGATTGGTTGAAAAACATACCTGCCCTCAAGTAAAAAGTCATCGCACTTAGCGACCAGTTGCCCATCAGTCATTAAACATGTTTGTAATTATTATACAGCTTTGAGGATACATGTGTCATGTCTAGTCTTCCGCAGCATTTTGAACATAGAGGGCGCCGCAAATGTAATTTGCAGTCATGTTTAACTTTTGTATACATCCGTGTGCGTGACGGAGGCCCCTATTGTAAATATCACAAGCGATTACTCACTCCTATTACGAGTTAGTCTCTCTTGGTTTTGGCAGACCAGACACAGCCCGACGTCACAAACCTCCGTCTCCGAAGTTTTTTCCGCCGCACGGCGTTGAGGTTTTTGACTCTGCTCGCACAGTATTTTTGTTTCAAATTGGGGTAGATAGGATTTGGGCTGATCGTACTCCGTGTAATCAAAAAAATGGCACATGCAAGGCAGTACATAGTGGATTGTGGTGAAGCAGGCTGGAGTTGGACCCGGTTCGATCCCCGTCCAGATTGCTGAATAGTGAGAGGCAGTGTTTACTTAGAACTGGTGTTCAGCCATGATTCGACGGTTTTATGTGCCGCCTTCACGGCTAAAGAACATTGGATGTCCTCATTCTTAACGTGACTGTAAATGATATTTGTGGCGCCCCCTAAGGGTTGTGGTCGAAATGCTACAGAGACGCTCCAAGTTTTACAATCCTTTGGGACCAACGGTCAATGGCTAATGGACAATTTGTGGCTAAGTCCAGTCTTTGAAAAAGTTGTTGAGCTTTAGGCATAGCTGTTAACATTTGGATTGGAAAATAAAAACAAAAACATTGATTTGTCAGTTCCAGTATGACATTTTTTTGCCACAAGACTCACAAGACCAGGGGTCACCAACCTTTTTGGTACTGATTACTGCGAAGGGCTACCAGTTTGATACACACTTAAATAAATTGCCAGAAATAGCCAATTTGCTCAATTTACCTTTAATAAATAAATCTATATATATAAAAAAATGGGTATTTCTGTCTGTCATTCCGTCGTACATTTTTTTTCCTTTTACGGAAGGTTTTTTGTAGAGAATAAAAGATGAAAAAAACACTAAATTGAAAGGTTTAAAAGAGGAGAAAACAGGAAAAAAATGAAAATTAAATTTTGAAACATAGTTTATCTTCAATTTCGACTCTTTAAAATTCAAAATTCAACCGAAAAAAATGAAGACAAAAACTAGCTAATTCGAATCTTTTGGGAAAAAAAATTTAAAAAAAATTATGGAACATCATTAGTAATTTTTCCTGATTAAGATTAATTTTAGAATTTTGATGACATGTTTTAAATAGGTTAAAATCCAATCTGCTCTTTGTTAGAATATATAACAAATTGGACCAAGCTATATTTCTAACAAAGACAAATCATTATTTCTTCTAGATTCTCCAAAACAAATTTTTTTTAAAGAAATTCAAAAGACTTTGAAATAAGATTTAAATGTGATTCTACAGATTTTTTTACATTTGCCAGAATATTTTTGGGGGGATTTTTAATCATAATAAGTTTGAAGAAATATTTCACAAATATTCTTTGTCGAAAAAACAGAAGCTAAAATGAAGAATTAAATTAAAATGTATTTATTATTCTTTACAATAAAAAAATGAATTTACTTGAACATTGATTTAAATTGTCAGGAAAGAAGAGGAAGGAATTTAAAAGGTTAAAAGGTATATGTGTTTAAAAATCCTAAAATCATTTTAAGGGTGTATTTTTTCTCTAAAATTGTCTTTCTGAAAGTTATAAGAAGCAAAGTAAAAAAATAAATGAATTTATTTAAACAAGTGAAGACCAAGTCTTTTAAATATTTTCTTGGATTTTCAAATTCTATTTGAGTTTTGTCTCTCTTAGAATTAAAAATGTTGAGCAAAGCGAGACCAGCTTGCTAGTAAATAAATCAAGCTCACAGCTCACTGGTAAGTGCTGCTATTTGAGCTATTTTTAGAACAGGCCAGCGGGCGACTCATCTGGTCCTTACGGGCTACCTGGTGCCCACGGGCACCGCGTTGGTGACCCCTGCAAAAATCTTATTGATTGGTTGTGATACACGATCGATTGCTTCAGGCTTAATTTTTTAGAAGTGGGTCTTGAGCATTGAAGCAACTAAGGTTGTACGGTATTAGTATAATATACCGCGATACTAATGAATCATAGTCGGTACTATACCGCCTCTGAAAAGTACCAGTCCCCCATCCCCCGCGCTGGTTTACGAGCTGAAGAGCATTTTCGGCAGCGCACAATCACAGAGTACTTACAAGCAGACACAGTGTGTAGACAGAAAAGGGAGACCGGAAGCATTTTAGCCTAAGAAGTAAAGATAAAGGTGAAGTTATAACTCTGAAACACCCTCAGGAAGAGGTGCTTTAAGACATGGCTAGCTAGCTAGCGGCTAAAGTCCATCCGCAGTCTGCAGTGGTGTAGCTACTTCTAAATCACTAATCCTTGCCTCCATGGCGACAAATAAAGTAACTTTCTTACAAGTATCATTTTTGCAGGAGGAGGATTAGCTAAACGTGCTTCACTACACACCGTAGCTCACCGGCATCAAAAAGTACACAAATGGCATTGGTGGATTTCCACCTGACATCCACTGTAATGATACCAAGTACAGGAGCGTATCTAGTCAATACTACTATGAGTACGTCGATATTTTTTGGCATTACAACATCTTTTGTTTTCTTAAAATGTATAATATGTTTATAAACTCAAGAAAAAGGGACACATGACCAATATATGAGCCTGTAACTACTTGGTATCGGATTGATGCCCAAATTTATGGTATCATCCAAAACTAATGTAAAGTATCAAACAACAGAAGAATAAGTGATTATTACATTTTAACAGAAGTGTAGATAGAACATGTTAAAAGAGAAAGTAAGCAGATATTAACAGTAAATGAACAAGTAGATTGATAATTAATTTTCTACCACTTGTCCTTAATAATGTTGACAAAATAATAAAATGATAAATGACACAATATGTTACTGCATATGTCAGCAGCTAAATTAGGAGCCTTTGTTTGTTTACTTACTACTAAAAGACAAATTGTCTTGTATGTTCACTATTTTTTTAAGGACAAACTTGCAATAAGAAACATATGTTTCATGCACCCTAAGATATTTGGTTAAAATAAAGCCAACAATGCCGTTTTTTGTGGTGCCCTTTATTTAGAAAAGTACCGAAAAGTATCAAAATAATTTTGGTAAGAAGCAACAAATATTTCTGCACTGAATCTTTTTTTTTTTTTTCACTGACATTTAAAGGGGAACATTATCACCAGACCTATGTAAGCGTCAATATATACCTTGATGGTGCAGAAAAAAGACCATATGTTTTTTCAACCGATTTCCGAACTCTAAATGGGTGAATTTTGGCGAATTAAACGCCTTTCTGTTTATCGCTCTTGGAGCGATGACGTCAGAACGTGACGTCACCGAGGTAATAGAGCTGCCATTTTCATTTCCTCAAACACATTACAAACACCGGGTCTCAGCTCTGTTGTCTCTCCTTTTTTTCGACTATTTTTTGGAGCCTTGGAGACATCATGCGTCGTCGGTGTGTTGTCGGAGGGTGTAACAACACTAACAGGGAGGGATTCAAGTTGCACCACTGGCCCGAAGATGTGAAAGTGGCAAGAAATCTGCCGCCAGACCCCCATTGAATGTGCCGGAGTGTCTGTACATTTTACCGGCGATGCTAAGACAGACATGGCACAGAGATGTATGGATAACCTGCAGATGCATTTGCAACAATAAAGTCAACAAAATCACAAAGGTGAGTTTTGTTGATGTTGTTGAGTTATGTGCTAATTATACATATTTGGTCGCGGCGTGACTGCCAGCTAATCGATGCTAACATGCTACGCTAATCGATGCTAACATGCTATTTAGGCTAGCTGTATGTACATTTGAAACTAGATACCCACATTTAATGCGAAACAAACACTTACCAATCGACGGATTTAAGTTGCTCCAGTGTCACAAGATGCGAAAGTCCTGATCGTTTGGTCCGCACATTTTACCGGCGATGCTAATAAGGCAGCTATTCGGCCATGCTATGGCCTAATAGCGTCAATAGCTATTCGCTCAATAGTTTCTTCTGCAATTTCATTTTGGCTGTCTGCCTCCATAGTCCAACCATCTGTTTCAATACATGCGTAATCTGTTGAATCGCTTAAGCCGCTGAAATCCGAGTCTGAATCCGAGCTAATGTCGCTATATCTTGCTGTGCTATTCGCCTTTGTTCGTTTACATTGGCAGCACAGTATGACATCACAGGAAAATGGATAGTGGCTTTGAAGATAGCGAAAAAAAGGCACTTTAAAGCTTTTTTTTTAGGGATATTCCATCGATCCATCCATTTTCTACCGCTTATTCCCTTTCGGGGTCGCGGGGGGCGCTGGCACCTATCTCAGCTACAATCGGGCGGACAAGTCGCCACCTCATCGCAGGGCCAACACAGATAGACATACAACATTCACACTCACATTCACACACACTAGGGACAATTTAGTGTTGCCAATCAACCTATCCCCAGGTGCATGTCTTTGGAAGTGGGAGGAAGCCGGAGTACCCGGAGGGAACCCACGCTTTCATGGGGAGAACATGCAAACTCCACATAACGTCTAAAATTTTGAAAAAAACTTCAAAAAATAAAACAAGCCACTGGGAACTAATTTTTATTGGTTTTAACCCTTTTGAAATGGTGATAATGTTCCCCTTTAAAACACAGTATTTTGACAAACTGATTTTTTAAACACATACATTTTTGACGAGGTAAAAAAAAATTAAATATGTCAAATCTGCTTTTAATGTTCAGCCTTGCTGACTCAATTGAAACTAGGACCAATGGATTAAAGGTAGGACGAATCCCTATTTCTTCATTCCAAGACACTTTGTAAGCGTCCAATTTTAACACCACTTGGTAGCTTTTGGTCTTCATCTCCAGACGTCTTCATCTCCAGAGTCGTCTACCAGCTTGTTGTTCCTTGCATCAGTCAATCAACCTGTTGTCCTCTAGTGCGTCCCTTGCTGCCTCACAATCCCCGCTTCCTGCACCGATTCCAGTCCAGCCTGGCAGGCGCGGCTGGTGTCAAGCTAACGAGAATCGACAAGAATAATTCCCTGACTCATTCTGTGGTTGACTCCCCCCTACGGGCCTTTTTCCCCCCCGGTGCACTCCATCCCTCAGTCATCTCCACATTCAATCATCTGTGTTCATCACTCTCCTCTAATGGGCCACCTCTTCATGCAGTTGTCGACTCTCTCACTTCAGATTTTTTTTTTGTGTCCAAATTCAGTCTATCCATCTTGATGTCTCATAAAGGCGTGCGTGTGAAATCGAGATCCAGGATGTGTGCGGTGTGTTTATACAGTGCGGGGGACTTTAGGCCGCCACAATGGAACTAACAAGGTTTGCATAAGAGGGGAATGTTGGAGGGGTTTTTTTTTTTTAAATATGTCCCAGAAAACTTCATGAGTGGCTGCTCAGTACAATAAGACAGTGGTTCTCAAATGGGGGTACGCGTACCCCTGGGGGTACTTGAAGGTATGCCAAGGGGTACGTGAGATTTTTTTTTAAATATTCTAAAAATAGCAACAATTCAAAAATCCTTTATAAATATATCTATTGAATAATACTTCAACAAAATATGAATGTAAGTTAATAAACTGTGAAAAGAAATGCAACAATGCAATATTCAGTGTTGACAGCTAGATTTTTTGTGGACATGTTCCATAAATATTGATGTTAAATATATCTCTTTTTGTGAAGAAATGTTTATAATTAAGTTGATGGATCTCTATTACAATCCCCAAAGAGAGCACTTTAAGTTGATGATTATTTCTATGTGTAGAAATCTTTATTTATAGCTGAATCACTTGTTTATTTTTCAACAATTTATTTTTATATCTTTTTTTCCAAATAGTTCAAGAAAGACCACTACAAATGAGCAATATTTTGCACTGTTATACAATTTAATAAATCAGAAACTGATGACATCCATCCATCCATCCATTTTTCTACCGCTTATTCCCTTTCGGGGTCGCGGGGGGCGCTGGCGCCTATCTCAGCTACAATCGGGCGGAAGGCGGGGTACACCCTGGACAAGTCGCCACCTCATCGCAGGGCCAACACAGATAGACAGACAACATTCACACTCACATTCACACACTAGGGCCAATTTAGTGTTGCCAATCAACCTATCCCCAGGTGCATGTCTTTGGAGGTGGGAGGAAGCCGGAGTACCCGGAGGGAACCCACGCATTCACGGGGAGAACATGCAAACTCCACACAGAAAGATCCCGAGCCTGGATTTGAACCCAGGACTGTAGGACCTTCGTATTGTGAGGCAGACGCACTAACCCCTCTTCCACCGTGAAGTGATGACATAGTGCTGTATTTTACTTCTTTATCTCTTTTTTTCAACCAAAAATGCTTTGCTCTGATTAGGGGGTACTTGAATGAAAAAAAATGTTCACAGGGGGTACATCACTGAAAAAAAGGTTGAGAACCACTGCAATAAGAGATTAAAATTGCAAGGTTTCATTTATTCCAGCAATACAAATAAAACACCGCAAAAATGTGCATGGTTGTATCATATTTTCAAAAAAATTACTTTAAACAAATCGATAACAAAATTAAATACATATTTTCATGTATTATTTTTTTATCCGCCCTGTTCAGCAACTCAGATTAATAATATTGTTGATGTAAATCAGAGGTTCTCAACCTTTTTTCAGTGATGTACCCCCTGTGAACATTTTTTTCATTCAAGTGCCCCCTAATCAGAGCAAAGCATTTTTGGTTGAAAAAAAGAGATAAAGAAGTAAAATACAGCACTATGTCATCAGTTTCTAATTTATTAAATTGTATAACAGTGCAAAATATTGCTTATTTAGGAGTTTTGTGTAGAAGAGCACAGGATATACTGTATACCCTCAGCAAGTTTGAGTTTTCTGCTTTTGATTTACGTAAAATTATTTTGCAAATAATAATGCTTGAATGGGATAAGCAGTGTAGAAAATAAATTCAGCTCGTGGCGCAAAAGTGCAGAAAGCAGTGTCTTTAGGCAATAAATCCTTACTCTCTTAATGTTAGGCGACCACATTTTGATGTCTGTAAAAATAAACGTCGAGTAAAATTCCCCTCCGTGAGTGCGCTCATTTATTCTGAGCACCATAATGGCTTGTCTTACAAGTGGCAAAGTTTATCCAGCGGTTTAAACACTATATTGGTTTTGATAGTCCCACACCACACGCAAAGCCAGTTGAAGCTGTAAAACAATCAACGGGCGCCAATTACGAAGTTTTATGACGCTTTACGGTTAAACTCTGCACAAGAAGTGCGCGGTCGGTCAACATTTTTGAGAAGGTTGAGGTGCAATCATGTTATTTTTGCAACAGAAGCTGATTATTCTGTGTTTTTTATTTTTTAACAAAAGTCGTCCCATTATATAAAAGTATGTCTCACACGTCGCTTGACTTTTGTTAGGTTTTCGGTTTCAAATGAGGAGACTCGTCGTCTGTAAGGCCGTGTGATTAGCACAAAAAAATCTACCCTTGACATCCCTCTGGCTAATTTCAAAGTCCGTGCCTGCTAAGCGCATTGGGAAATGGACAACCTGACCTCGGCATCGGACGAAGCGTCAAAATCTGGGGTTTTTATTGGAAGGACTCTCGAAAAATGTGCATAATGTTCTCCATTTTCCTTCAAGTTGGTTTTTAACGCAGGGGTCAGCAACCCAAAACTTTGCAAGAGCCATATTGGACCAAAAATAGAAAAAAATTATGTGTCTAGAGCCGCAAAAAATAAAAAGCAACACGTGACATACAGAACTTTGCTCCAGAAGGTCTTATCTTTGTCCATGTGATGTCAGATGAAACAAAAATTTAGCTGTTTGGCCACAATACCCAGCAATATGTTTGGAGGAGAAAAGGTGAGGCCTTTAATCCCAGGAACACTATTCCTACCATCAAGCATGGTGGTGGTAGTATTATGCTCTGGGCCTGTTTTGCTGCCAATAGAACCGGTGCTTTACAGAGAGTAATTAGGACAATGAAAAAGGAGGATTACTTCCAAATTCTTCAGGACAACCTAAAATCCTCTGCCCGGAGGTCGGGTCTTGGGCACAGTTGGGTATTCCAACAGGACAATGACCCCAAAACACATGTCAAAAGTGGTAAAGGAATGGCTAAAACAGGCTAGAATTAAGGTTTTAGAATGGCCTTCCCAAAGTCCTGACTTAAAGGAGTGGACAATGCTGAAGAAACAAGTCCATGTCAGCAAACCTACAAATTTAGCTGAACTGCACCAATTTTGTCAAGAGGAGTGGTTCAAAAATTCAACCAAAAGCTTGTGGATGACTACCAAAAGCGCCTTATTGCAGTGAAACTTGCCAAGGGACATGTAAGCAAATATTAACATTGCTGTATGTATACTTTTGACCCAGCAGATTTGCTCACATTTTCAGTCGACCCATAATAAATTCATAAAAGAACCAAACTTCAAGAATGTTATTTGTGTGCTACAGTCACAAAAAAATAAGAGTTGTAGAATATTTTTGGAAACTCAAGACAGCTATGACATTATGTTCTTTACAACTGTATGTAAACTTTTGACCACGACTGTAGGTGTCTAAATTAGCTTTAATAGACTAGTTTCAAAATGACGCAAATCTTTGTTGACAGAAATGTTGAAATGTAATATTTATTCCACACATTTTTACAACAGAAGGTTCGATAGCTCCTGGAAATTACTAGCTTTTAATGGCCAAATGTATCGATGTGTGAGTCCAACTTAAAGGAAATGGCAGCTTGTCTTCTTCTAATAGATTTATTACAATCTTTGGCAAGCTAGGTAATATTTGCTGTTGTCTGGAACAACATGGCAAACAAACAACTATCATAAATGCAGCCAATATCACGTACCGATCATGTATCATGAGACATGCAAAACTAAATTATATACATAAGGGGATACAAGTGAAATATATTAAATGGGATCAAATTTACCTACAAATGAAGCATAATGATGCAATATGTACATACAGCTAGCCTAAATAGCATGTTAGCATTGGTTAGCTTGCAGTCATGCACTGACCAAATGTGCCTGATTAGCACTCCAAGAAGTCAATAACATCAAGAAAGCGCACCTTTCTGCATTCACGCACCGTATAAAACGTTTGGTGGACAAAATGAGACAAAGAAGGAGTGGCATAAAACACGTATTTCTGTGGCAGCATCGGAGAAAGTTGTAAATGAGACGAAGTGGCCTTGTGGTTAGAGTGTCCGCCCTGAGATCGGTAAGTCGTGAGTTCAAAGCCAAGCTGAGTCATACCAAAGACTATAAAAAATAGGACCCATTACCTCCCTGGCTGACACTCAGCATAAAGGGTTGGAATTGGGGTTTAAATCACCAAAAATTATTCCCGAGCGCAGCCACCGCTGCTGCTCACTGCTCCCCTCAGTGAGCAGTGAACAAGGGGTTGGGTCAAACGCAGAGAGAATTTTCACGACACCTACTGTGTGTGTGACTATTGGTGGTAACGGAGTGAAAGATTTCAAATGTAAACAAACTGTTGCGTCACCGTTCCCACTATGGTGAGTTCAAGAACTGCCGAAATTAGTAGGACAAAACAATGTTCACCAAATACTGTCATCAGTGAAGCATACACACAAACATATTAAAGGCCCACTGAAACCCACTACTACCGACCACGCAGTCTGATAGTTTATATATCAATGATGAAATATTAACATTGCAACACATGCCAATACGGCCTTTTTAGTTTACTAAATTGCAATTTTAAATTTCCCGCGGAGTGTCCTGTTGAAAACTTTGCGGTATGATGACTCCTATGATGACGGGTGCGTTTGACGTCTCAAGTTGTAGCGGACATCATTTTCCAGCCCAATCCAAGCTATAAGTGGTCTGCTTTAATCGAATAATTACACAGTATTCTGGACATCTGTGTTGCTGAATCTTTTGCAATTTGTTCAATTAATAATGGAGAAGTCAAAGTAGAAAGATGGAGGTGGGAAACTTTAGCCTTTAGCCACACAAACACACGGTGTTTCCTTGTTTAAAATTCCCGGAGGTGAAGCTTTACTATGGATCAGAGCGGTCAAGCGAACATTTATCCCGACTACATGTCAACCGGCAGTTTTCGGTGAGAAAATTGTGGTAATAAGTCGGCTCTTACCAGAGATCAGCGGAGCCTCTGTCCCGCTGCAGCTTTGTGACTTCCCTCAGAGACTCTGGCGTCAACGCACCCGTGGCCACACCCCTCCGACTTTCAGGTACTATTTAATCTCACTAAAACATTAGCAACACTATAGGCAGATAAGGGATTTTCTAGAATTATCCTGGTAAATGTGTCTAAAAACATCTGAATCGCTCCCACTGCAATCGCCTTTTTTTTTTCTAGTCCTTCACTCTAAATGTCCTCATCCACGAATCTTTCATCCTCGCTCTAATTAATGGGGAAATTGTCGCTTTCTCGGTCCGAATAGCTGTAGCTGCTGCTGCGTCTGATTGTAAACAATGTGAGGATGTGAGGAGCCCTACAACCCGTGACGTCAAGCGGACATCGGCTTCTCCTTCCGGTACAGGCAAGGCTTTTTTATTAGCGACCAAAAGTTGCAAACTTTATCGCCGATGTTCTCTACTAAATCCTTTCAGCAAAAATATGGCAATATTGCGAAATGATCAAGTATGACACATAGAATGGACCTGCTTTCCCCGTTTGAATAAGAAAATCTCATTTCAGTAGGCCTTTAAACAGTGGACTTTCTAACAATTGGGAAGGATTTTTGTCATGTTTGTCTTCAAACAAAAAACATACTAAAACCCGAACATCTTTTTCCATTTTTAATCCTTTTTTAAAAATGCTCCAGGGAGCCACTAGGGCGTCACCAAAGAGCCGCATGCAGGTTGCTGACCCCCGGTTTAACGTCTCTGAAATCCCTTCAGCCTATTTTCGACTCTTTTTATTCCAGACGCCCCGGTAAACAGAGGTATTATCTTGGATTACCATCTCCCTTTGCCACAATTTACCACGGAATATCAGTTCCTATGAAAACCTGGATGTATCTTTTTATATAATATCCACAGGCTTTACGGCGGACTAGCGCACTTGAATGAGGTCTTTTCTTTGGCCCGTTTGAAGTCTCACCTAAAGAGACTTCTGCCGGGTTTTTCTCCGAGGGCCGCGACCGTCTCATCGGGATTACCCAGGAATTTTTCAAGGTTTATGTTTGTTTACCGAGGGAAGTGCGGCGATACGGATCTGTGAACGTGTGTCTGTATGTGCGGTGGGAAGAATCGCTCTGTGGATTATGCCGTGCTGGGGCAAAATAATTAAATCCACAAAAAAACCTAATTGAATCTGGAAGATGAGGGCATGTGTGAGGGTATGCATGACGGTTGGAAGTCTGCAGTACATTATTCCTGACAATAGTATGGCTTTATTTCCTTAAAGGCTTTCCTACAGGGCATCAAGTAGAAAGTCCACAATGTCTGCTAAAGGGGACTGCAATGATTTTACTCCACATTCCACACACTTCCTTGTGGTCTAAAATCTACAACAGGAGAGTCAAAATTGTTTTTGCAGTTACTACTAATCATGTTAGGGGCCATCTTTATATTTTTCATTTTAAAAACCGTTAGGGCTCCCTTCAATTTTGGTGAATGTTAAAGGTCCCAAGGACCCAAAAAGGTCTCAATTATTGACGTTTTAAAAGGGAACGGCACTTTTTTGGGGGGAATTTTGCCGATCGTTCACAATATTTTATGCATTTTAACTTGTATATGAATGTTAAAAACCCAGCAGGCACAAGACATTAAAACAAAGTTGAGAGTTTGTTGAATTAGGTGCTGACTAGTGTTGAACTGGTATCAATATTTTGGTACCAGTACCAGTACAACAATTATTTCGATACGGTACGTTTCGATACTTTTCTAAATAAAGGGGACTACAAAAAATTGCATTATTGGCTTTATTTTAACAAAAAGTATATATACTAAAAAAAGATGTAAAATGTCCAACTGACTAATATATATTATATATAATAATCAGTCGGACATTTTACCTATATATATATATATATATATACACATACATACACATATACATATTTATACACACTTACATAGACTAATATATACATACATATACTAATATACACGTATATGTATATGTATATATACACACATACATATATAGATACATACATACATATATACACACATATATATATATACATATGTATATACATATATATGTATATACATATATATGCATATATCTACATATGTATATATACATATATATGTATATACATAAATATATATATACTGTATATATACAAATGTGGATACATATATATGTGTATATATACTGTATGTGTATATATATGTATGTGCATATATATGTGAATGTGTGTGTATATATATATATATATATATATATATGTGTGTGTATATATACTGTATGTGTATATATATGTGAATGTGTATATATATATATATATGTGTGTGTATATACGTATGTATATATGTGTATATATATATATATATATATATATATATATACACATAACGGGGCTTCACGGTGGAAGAGGGGTTAGTGCGTCTGCCTCACAATACGAAGTTCCTGCAGTCCTGGGTTCAAATCCAGGCTCGGGATCTTTCTGTGTGGAGTTTGCATGTTCTCCCCGTGAATGCGTGGGTTCCCTCCGGGTACTCCGGCTTCCTCCCACTTCCAAAGACATGCACCTGGGGATAGGTTGATTGGCAACACTAAATTGGCCCTAGTGTGTGAATGTGAGTGTGAATGTTGTCTGTCTATCTGTGTTGGCCCTGCGATGAGATAGCGACTTGTCCAGGGTGTACCCCGCCTTCCGCCCGATTGTAGCTGAGATAGGCGCCAGCGCCTCCCGCGACCCCAAAAGGGAATAAGCGGTAGAAAATGGATGGATATATATATATAAATACATATACACACACACACACATATATATATATATATATATATATATATATGTGAATATATACTGTATGTGTATGTATATATATGTGTGTGTGTGTATATGTGTACATTTATTTATTTATATATATATAAATACATATACACACACACACACATATATATATATATATGTGTATATATACTGTATGTGTATATATATATATGTGCATATATATGTGTATGTATATATATATGTATGTGTGTGTATATACGTGTGTCTATATGTGTATATTTATATACATATATATATAAATACATATACACACACACATTATATATATATATATATATATATATATATATATATATATAAATACATATACACACACATTATATATATATATATATATATATATATATATATATATATATATATATATATATATATATATATATATATATATATATATATGCCCACCGGCCCGCGGGATTAATTTGCTAATTATACAAATGAGCCGATATCTTGGAAGGAAAGAAACTGCTCTTCTAAATGTGTCCACTAGATGTCGCAACACCAATTTTTTGTATCTTTGGAGATGAAGCTACATATGCAAAAGAAATAAAGCACATGATGTTAGTGCACCAGTCGAGGAAAATGATCAAACCACATAAATAACATTCTGTAATTTGATTTTGATATTATTTTTTTATCTTGATAGATTGAAAATTAACACCAATGAGTTGACTGATGAATATTATAATTTTTTTTACTCAGAAAGTATAAATAACGACAAATAAAGATAGAATACAATTGACCGCAACATGCGAGTGTAAAAATAAAAACAACAACAAAATTATGATTTGGACCTTTTTCAGAATGTGCTTGTTCTATTTTTAAACAAAGAATAATATCCGAAGTTGTCCTTATTTTTAAAGGTATTGCGCCGTTATCCGGCCCACTTGGCAGTAGATTTTTCTCCATGTGGCCCCCGATCTAAAATGAGTTTGACACCCCTGCTATAGGCAAATACGGAGCTGGCAGCTACACAGCAGCTTAGCACACAATAGCACACAAGTTAGACATACATTATAAATGTCCCTAATTGAACAATACTTCAGTTTTAAACACCATGTTTATCGACATAAACAGATATCTAATAATAATCGTTGCATTTTAATTACGGATCCAAAATCTCCAAGGCAAAAGCCTATTAGAAAGTATCCAGTGAAAAACCTACTGTGTCTTTTGTTTACATTATGTCGAGTTCCATTGGTCTGGAGTGAATCCCCAACCCAAACAGATAATATAGCCAACCCTCAACAAATATATTGTTCTATATTCAAGTCAGCTGTGGGTGTGTCCTACCTGTACACTGTAGTCGGAGGGTAGTTGGCCATGTCATAGATGAGTCGGATGTGTCCTTGGTACAGTTCCAAAGCCAGGGGGTCGAGATCTTCCTTATAGAGCAAAACGCCATTGTCTTTGTCGGTCGCCACCTAAAAGGGCGAGGAGGAGACAGTTACAAATCACTTCTGACATCTCATGCATTATTCTGTCGGCTCGTCCTGGAATCGCCCACGTGTGACAGGACAAATCCCTCGACAACGCGACAGGGATCGAGCTAATTTGGGTCAATAATGGAATAAATCGGTCCAAATTAGGAGATAAAAAAAAGAAACAGTGCAATAACTCTCACTACAACTCGCTGTTGCGTTCATGAGAATTGTACATAAACGTTACCAAAGACAATCAACCCTGTACATAATGACACTGGCAGTATTTACAAAAACACTTTCAAATTTGTGGTATCTACTTTTTACTAGCAAAATCCGTGTCGTGGACAGAATTTTCCACCTTATAAACCCCAAAAATGGATTGCTCTTCATAAAAATAACTCCAAAATTTAACCCAACACTCGCAACTCATGAATTGGGTTAAACCAGCATTTTTGTGTGTGTGGACAGCAGTTATCAGGTTAAAGGCCTACTGAAACCCACTACACTGAAAAAAATAACTCATAAGATTTACTTAAAAAAAATATTGTAAGTATTTGCACACAAATGATTTAAGTAACATTTAATGCTGCAATATTAAGTGACACTCACTTGCCAGTATCAAGTAAATTCTATATAAATTCATATAACATAACAGCTGTGAAGATATAAAGTAACAGTTACTTAATTACATCCAAGTTTTAAGTTATATTTATTTAAACAAATTAAGGAAAGTCTGCTTGTTTTTTATTGGCAGGAACATCATTCTACTCAAAACTTTAAGTACATTTTATATACCATATTTCCTTGTATAGTCGTCGGAGTGCTAATTATTTTAAAACCTCTTCTCACTCCAACGCTTATCAATGGCGTGCAGGATAAAAAAATTAATGTGATCAAAAAGACTTTAATAAAACATTATTCTGTGGCCGCGGCACGGTGGTTGGGAACCACCGCTATTCAGCAGGCCCACTTTTACACCATTCTGTCGTGCAATCCATATTTGATCAATAGCCATACCGTTTACACTGACGGTTGTGATATAAACAAGTTTAACATTCTAACTAATATGCGCCACACTCTGTGAACCCACACCAAACACATTTCCGATAAACATCGACTCTGTAACAAATTATAAACGCAAGATAAGAATTACCCATAGTGCCACCTTGCAGTGCTCTGTGAAGTGATCCTATCAGCCGGAGCAGAGTCAGTCGGACAGAGCCTGTTGTGCTGTGCGCATGCGTTGTCGTGCATGCGTTTCAAAACACTAGATTTTCAGAGTAAAGTTTATGTAATATTTGTAGGTTTATGTACGTACAACTATTAAACATTTAAATAATATGAGGAAACATAAGTAAAACTTACTCTTAAGTAAAATGTTTAATTTTACTTAAAAAACTCTAGTTCTTACTGAATGTTGAAAATATTAGGTATAAATTATAACAGTTACTCTAATAGAGTTTACAGCTCCAAAAAGTCACTTTTTTCGGTGTACTACCGACCACGCAGTCTGATAGTTTATATATCAATGATGAAATATTAACATTGCAACACATGCCAATACGGCCTTTTTAGTTTACTAAATTACAACTTTAAATTTCCCGCAGAGTTTCTTGTTGAAAACGTCGCGGAATGATGACGCGTGTTTGTGACGTCTCGAGTTGGAGGGGACATATTAGCGCAGCACCACTTGCGGCTAAAAGTCGTCTCTTTTCATCGCGCAATTACACAGTTTTTGGACATCTGTGTTGCTGAATCTTTTGCAATTTGTTCAATTAATAATGGAGAAGTCAAAGTAAAAAGATGGGAGGTGGGAAGCTTTTAGCCTTTAGCCACACAAACACACAGTGTTTCCTTGTTTAAAATTCTCAGAGGTGAAGCTTTACTATGGATCAGAGCAGTCAACCAGCAGGTTTCGGTGAGAAAATTGTGGTAAAATGTCGCCTCTTACTATGGGGCGGCATAGCTCGGTTGTTAGAGTGGCCGTGCCAGCAACTTGAGGGTTGCAGGTTCGATTCCCGCTTGTGCCATCCTAATCACTGCCGTTGTGTCCTTGGGCAAGACACTTTACCCACCTGCTCCCAGTGCCACCCACACTGGTTTAAATGGAACTTAGATATTGGGTGTCACTATGTAAAGCGCTTTGAGTCACTTGAGAAAAGCGCTATATAAATATAATTCACTTCACTTAGTGGAGATCAGCGGAGCTTGTGCCGTCCATGCAGCTGCGTGACTTCCCTCAGACACTGGCGTCACCACACTCGTGGACACACCCCTCCGACTATCAGGTACTATTTAACTCACTAAAACACTAGCAACACAATAGAACAGGGGTGCCCATTACGTCGATCGCGATCGACTGGTCGATCTCGGAGGGTGTGTCAGTCGATCTCAAGCCAGGCATTAAAAAATAGACATAAAAATGAGCAATCATCAATCATACCAAGACTTCACTTTCGTCAGTTGTTTGACATTCTCGGCACCCGAGGATCTTGTGAGATGACGCTGGCTGCTGCAAGCTCATATTTAAGAAAAAAATCACTAACAGGGCGGACGCAGAGAAACACATTTTATTTCTAGAGACTCCGTACCTACTGTCAAAACTCTAAAGACCGACAGCACAGTTCCTGTCTTCACCATAAAAGACCTGTTTCATCCTGCCTGTGCTAACAAAATAAGAGTCTCAGAAAGCTAGCAAGCTACGGAGTTTGATGCCAATGTATTTCTCCCCCGCCCTCAGCGACCGCTTTCTCACTTGCTTGCCCACCCGCACTCTCACTGACGTCACTCACCTGCTGCCAGACATTAAAGGGCCACACACATATGCTACTCTCATAACAAAGTGTTTAAAAAGGAGTATGCAAGTTGGACAAATGAGATGCCAAATCCAACCACTTTCATGTGGTATTGGACAGAAAGGAGGACTTTTTTTTCCCTCCATTTGAAAATGCGGACGTTATCAGCACCACTGTCTAATTCCAATCAATGCAAGTCATCAGAATCAAATACACCAACTTATATTCTTGTCTTCATGAAAGAAAGGAATCTATGTGTGTTAAACATGCTTGTATTATCATTAAACACCATTATCTTGTCAACAAAAATGTCTCTTTCACATATAAATAAATATAAATTATAGATAGGAATGAGGTAGATCTCCTCGACTTGGTCAATTGAAAAGTAGCTCGCCTGTAGAAAAAGTGTGAGCGCCCCTGCAATAGAAAGATAAGGGATTTCCCAGAATGAACCTAGTAAATGTGTCTAAAAACATCTGAATCGGTCCAAATGCGATCGCCTTTTTTTTTTTTTTTTAACTTAATATTTTTTATTTAATTTTTTTCTACTCCTTCTCTATCAATATCCTTAGCCACAAATCTTTCATACTCGCTCAAATTAATGGGGAAATTGTCGCTTTCTCGGTCCGAATAGCTCTTTTTGTTGGAGGCTCCCATTAAAAACAATGTGAGGATGTGAGGAGCCATCAACGGGTGACGTCATCGTCGGCTTTTCTGTTAGCGACCAAAAGTAGCGAACTTTATCGTCGATGTTCTCTACTAAATCCTTTCAGCAAAAATATGGCAATATCGCGAAATGATCGAGTATGACACATAGAATGGACCTGCTATCCCCGTTTGAATAAGAAAATCTCATTTCAGTAGGCCTTTAAAATGGACATTTTCTCATTTAACCACGCAGGGACCAAAAAAAAAAGAGAAAGAAAGGTGCTGATGACTTCTGAATACAGCAGCAAGGTCACGCCCCACACTACATGTTGCCGCGGGGGCAGCGCCACTTAACACTGCAGCTTTAAACGCAGCTCAGCCTGCTAACAAGATGCTAAAAAGGAGAGCGAGAGACGATACGGAGAATAACCAGAAAATGTGTTAAAAAGGAGAACAAGTACAGAGTGATTTATGAAGCGCTGTCATTTTTTTTCCCCCACTTTCCTCTGACTGGAGGCCTCCGGGTGCACTTTTAACAGCTTTGGCATTGAAAAGTGCAAAGCCGCTGGCGGGAAAAGGCAGACGCGTGCGGCGCTCACATTCACACAGGTGTGAAACATCTGCGACCTGCTTTTATTGCTTCTGTCTGCTTCGCTCAGGCGGCCATCTTTGACTGTTAGAAGTCCACCAGCATCCGCGGCGGACATCTGTTGCAGGCGGAGAAACACGTCTGCTGCAACTCCGCGGGCTCAACTTAAGAGATTGATATTTTCCACGGTATATTTCACAACTTAAAAAAAAAAATCTATGAGCACACCAGCACCACTTTTTGTGAAAACTCCATTTATGGTGTGTCGGTTCACAAAAAAGTAGTAAATATTAAAGTGTCAAAAAGCTTTTCTACTTCTGAACAGCTGCACAAAAATAAGGGAAAATATTAAAAAAATATGCACGCCGTCTAGGACCATGAATCTTTGGGTACCACAATATTCGATTCGATTTAATTTGATTCTTAATTCAAAATCAATATTTTTTAAATACCATTGGGTGCCAGTTCTATGATTACCTACATTCCTCCATGAAATAAACAAACAGCTCTGATATATTTTTGTCTTGCTTAAAATAAAACTGGTATGTTTAGTAAAATTTTACTAAATAATAAAGACAAATAAGGCAACAAAAAAGTATCCAACACTTTAGATTCATGATGCCCCAACTATTGTATTTTACGGACTATTTATAAGGCGCATTTGAAATATATATATTTTTTTCCTCAAAACTCCTTATAACCCAGTGCGCCTAATGTAAGGAATAATTCTAGTTTTGCTTACCGACCTCGAAGCAATTTTATTTGGTACATGGTGTAATGATATGTGTGGCCAGTAGATGGCAGTCAAACATAAGAGATGTGTGTAGACTGTAATATGACGGCAATATGACTCAAGTAAACTCAAGTATACCAACATTTCCAACATTTTATATGTTTCATTGAAAATATAGAACAATACAAATGGCGCTCAAAAATCTATCAAAATGTTTTAGTACGGCTTTGGTAAGCTGTGAAGCAGCACCGCTTGATGGATTGTACTGTGCTTCTACATAGGAGTATTATTATGGTGTGTGTATAAGGTAAGACATGTTATCTGGCGTTTTGTTTCGCAATATTATGCAAAAGCAACTTTTATTACCTACTGGTACCTGCTGATCTGTATTTGGGATCTGAATCCGTCTTGAAAATTTGCCCGACTGCCTTTGTAGTCCGTACCGTCAACGTAGTCGATAAGCTACTTCTATTTCTCTATCTTCTTGTTATGGGACATTCATCCTCTACTGTTGCCATTTGTAATATAAATTAGTGTAAAGTTCTGACTTATATCTGTCAGTTAACTCGCCATGAAAGCACTAAAACATACCGGTATAGTGAGTTTACATTATTCACCCAAAAACTTTAGTTATTAGAGAGTTCTGGTCGGACGGTTTTTCACGGGTGTTGTTGTTTCCGGATGAGATGCTGCTCCGTTATTGATTGAAGTAAAGTCTGAATGTCAATAAAAAAGTTATGCCATCTTTTGACACTTCTTCCACTCCCGTCCTTGCACGCTACACCACTACAACAAAGATAACGGGGAGAAGACGCTGCCGAAGTTGAGCCACGTAAATAAGACCACCCACAAAACTGCGCATCCGGAAGCGACTGTCAGAAAGCGGCTTGAAGATGATCTGTAAAACATCATCTATGCAAAATTTTGACCAAAGAACCACCATTACATGTTATGTAGACCACAAGGAAGTGGTTTACATTTAGAAAAAAAGGTGCGCCTTGTATATTAAAAACAGCGAAAATAGACCATTCATCGGCAGTGCGCCTTATAATCCGGTGAGCCCTACGTTCCGGAAAACACGGTAGGGCCCCAAAAAAAAATCACAGCCCAAGAAGGTGTGCTTTTTAAAAATATTTTCAAATTATTTGTGAAGCAATCTGAAATAGAAAAGTTATTTTACACATTTAAATGTTTCGACAAAATTGTTGACATTTTTAAAGTAAATGTTTGATTTTTTTCTAAATAAGAATTGTTCCAAAATTATTTATTTATTAAAACATATGATTTTTGACACCCGTAACACCTTCAGTGCTGCCTGTGTTATTATTTTTTAGACAAAAAACACCACATGGTGGCGCTGTTAAAACCCTACAGAGACACCAAATGGTGATCTCGCTAAAGCTCAAATTTGGATCGACTTGAAATTTCTCATACACACCTTACAAACCACTCATTGTAACTTTAGGGTGTTGAGCCGAATCGTCAGCAAAATTGGAAAAAAAACCACACTCTAAAAACCCATCCATCCATCCATTTTCTACCGCTTATTCCCTTCCGGGGTCGCGGGGGGCGCTGGCGCCTATCTCAGCTACAATCGGGCGGAAGGCGGGGTACACCCTGGACAAGTCGCCACCTCATCGCAGGGCCAAACTGTGTTTAAGTAGTTACCCAGAAACTGGGTGACTACTGGACCAAACCAATGCTGGGTTAATTTAACCAAATGGGTTATGTATTCAACCCAAATGCTGGGTCATTTTAACTGCAATCCGGTTATTTTCAGTTTTTTGGAGTCCAAATGTCGTAATGACTTATGACTCAACAGTCAGAGGTTAGTATTGCAACTTGTAGTTTTTTAAGATGTTGAACCAAACCAACGCTGGGTTAATTTAACCCAGTTACATGGGTTATATATTCAACCCAAATGCTGGGTCATTTTAACTGCAATGCTGGGTCGATTCTACCAAAGAACTTGGTTATTTTCATTTTTTTGGAGTCCAAATGTCACAATAATTCATGACTCCAACAGGCAGAGGTTAGTATTGCAACTTGTAGTTTTTTTTTTAACTGCAATGCTTGGTCAACTCTACAAAATAACGTGGTTATTTTCAGTTTTTTGGAGTCCAAATGTCGCACGGATCTATGACAGATCAGTATTGCAGCTTGTAGTTTTTTAAGATGCTGGACCAAATCAACGCTGGGTTACTTTAACCCAGCTAGATGGGTTATATATTCAACCCCAATGCTGGGTTATTTTAACTGCATTCTACTACATAACTTGGTTATTTTCAGTTTTTTGGAGTCCAAATGTCACAATGATTCATGACCCCAACAGGCAGAGGTTAGTATTACAACTTTTAGTTTTTAATATACTGGACCAAACCAACACTGGGTTAATTTAACCCAGCTCGATGGGCTATATATTCAACCCAAATGCTGGGCCATTTTAACTGCAATGCTTAGTCAATTTTACCAAATAACTTGGTTAATTTAAGTTTTTTGGCGTCCAAATGTTGTAATAATTTATGAGTGATCAGTATTGCAACTTGTAGTTTTTTAAGATGCTGGACCAAACCAACAGTGGGTTTATTTAACCAGGCTAGATGGGTTATATATTCAACCCAAATGCTGGGTCGTTTTAACCGCAATGCAGGGTCGATTCTACCAAATAACTTGGTTATTTTCAGTTTTTTGGAGTCCAAATGTCGTAATGATTTATGAGGGATCAGTGTTGCAACTTGTAGTTTTTTAAGATGCTGGACCAAATCAACACTGGGTTACTTTAACCCAGCTAGATGGGTTGTATATTCAACCCACATGCTAGGTCATTTGAACTGCAATGCTGGGTCGATTCTACCAAATAACTTGGTTATTTTCATTTTTTTGGAGTCCAAATGTCGTAATGATATATGAGAGGTCAGTATTGCAACCTGTAGTTTTTTTAAGATGCTGGACCAAACCAACACTAGGTTAATTTAACCCAGCTAGATTGGCTATGTATTCAACCTAAATACTGGGTCATTTTAATTGCAATGCTTGGTCAATTTTACCAAATTAATTTCAGTTTTTTGGAGTCCAAATGTCATAATGATTTATGACTCCAACAGGCGGAGGTCAGTATTGCAACTTGTAGTTTTTTAAGATGCTGCGTTATTGGTTGGGTCACAAAAACTCCTTAGAAATAACCCAGAAATGACTCAACAGACTCAAGCCAGCATTTGTTAGTGTGCACGGCACACAGGCAGGACTTGGCAACTAATTGCCAGTCAGTGTAGTGAAATTTCAAACTCATACATAAAAAATCAACCTGAGTATAATTTTGCTTCAATCCTCACAAAAATATCGTGGTCATGATGTCAAAAAGGTGTGTCGTACCTGGAAGGAAATATGCGCCGTAGGGTGGAACTTAGTGGCCAGAAGCTCCACGTACGCCTCCCGCCCCAGGAAATGGACAGTGGCCATCTTGTCGCACTTGTTGCCGTAGAAACCGGGCATGCAGCGGCAGACGGGCTCGCCGGCCATCAGCAGGCACTGGGCGTCGTTTTGGCAGTCGGTCTGGTCACAGGGGCTGGTCTGCTGCAAGATCATGGGCGGGGGGTTCTCGCAGAAAAGACCGCTGCAGGACGAGAAGGTCATCATTCATTTACATGAATGGGAGGTTTGCTGCATGTTTGCTATTACAAACACACTATGCATAATGCATGTGAAGATATCTGTATATATATATATATATATATATATATATATATATATATATATATATATATATTTCTTTTTAAGGGTTTGCATTTTTAGAAAACCATGTACTGTAATTAACTGACAATACCTTTTTATGGTGTGAATGCTCCTAAGCATTCACACATATGGTTTCTCAGAATTCCAGGTTTTCCGGCACATTTTTCCCATTCAAAATGAATTGGCCATTTTTCAAACTTCCACCATTTCCACACTTTTCAACCGATTCAAACCAATTACACCATTCTGGAAAAGTAAACTTCACTTTTTCCAAGTTAAAAAAAAATTCCAGGATTTTCCAGAATTTCTGGTTTTCCAAAGCCCTATTTCCACCCTTATATTCTGGCGACAACTCCTTCAACATTTTTCAACGCATTTCAATCGTTCCACCGTCAAACCATTTCTCAAAATCAGGACGTAACACAAAGTCGTTTTTAGAACTGGAAAAATTCCCGGATTTCCGGAAATTCCGTAATACCATTTCTCAATTCAACATGTTACTCCAACATTTTTCCACCGATTTGAACAATTTCAACACCAACCATTTCAACGCATTTAGACCATTCAATTTTTTTTTACCATTTTCAAAAAATGTTTCGTTTTTTCCAAAATTCCCAATTTTTTCTGAAATTCCCTTTGAAATCAATTGAACATTCTTCAAAGTTCCACAATTCCCACATTTTTCATCTAATTCAAACTGTTCCAAAGTCTAAATATTCAGTCTGCTTTACTTAAAAAATTCTAAAAAGAAATTCCCGGATTTCAAATAATTCCTTTTTTTTGTCATTTTCCCCATTCAAAATTAATTGGCCATTTTTCAAACTTCCACAATTCCCAAATTTTTCAACCCATTCAAACCAACCTTTAACACATTCCACCATTCTGAAAATTCAAACTACTTTTTTTCTAAGTAAAAAAAAATCAGGATTGTGGATTTGAGTTTATACCACAATGGATACATGGATGATACAGCAGAGGATTGAGAGGATGTCATGTGGTCAGATGAAACCAAAATAGAACTTTTTGGTATAAACTCAACTCGTCGTATTTGGAGGAAGAAGAATACTGAGTTGCATCCCAAGAACACCAGACCTACTGTGAAGCATGGGGGTGGAAACATCATGCTCTGAGGCTGTTTTTCTGCTAAGGGGACAGGACGATTGATCCGTGTTAAGGAAAGAATGAATGGGGCCATGTATCGTGAAATTTTGAGCCAAAACCTCCTTCCATCAGTGAGAGCTTTGAATGGTTGACCAAATTCCTATTTTCCACCATAATTTACAAATAAATTATTTAAAATTCCTACAATGGGAATTCCGGGATATTTTTTTCACATTCTGTCTCTCACAGTTGAAGTGTACCTATGATGAAAATTACAGACCTCTGTCATCATTTTAAGTGGGAGAACTTGCACAATCGGTGGCTGACTAACTACTTTTTTGCCCCACTGTATATGTGACTTATGCTAATAATTAATATTCTATTTCTGTTTTGTTTTTGTAAGGACGATTAGCCTAAAAACACCAAAATAAAATAAATACAAATAACTAATAAAGATAAAAACAAAATACATAAATAATAATAAAGTAATGACTACATTTAAATAATACAATTTGAATATTTATAAGGATGCCCCATCTAAAACCCCTTGTTTTTGTTGTTGCTCCAATTAAATCAGGAACGATGCTGCATTCAAGTTTCCTGCTATAAACGAACATTACATGTTACACATTTACGTCTAAAAGCCGTACAAACTGCCACATATTCCGGTTTAAAAATCACCAAAAAGCTTGTTTTCGCCTCTGCTGCAATCAAACACAGTGTGCATCTGTCACATGCACACAGGCAGGTGGTCAAGCGGCTCCAACGCCATCTGTATCTCCCCCCCACCGTGTGTGTGCGTGCGTGTGTGTGTGTGTGTGTGTGTGTGTGTGTGTATGTAACCAGCGCTCGTGTCGCCCCCAGTGTGATTTTTTTTTCCCCGCCTCTTCAAATGAGACGTGACCTCACCTGAAGCCCTCCTTGCAGATGCAGGTGTAGCCGTTGACGGCGTCCACGCACTCTGCGCCATGTTGGCACTTGTTCTCCAGACAGTCGTTGTAGTCGTGCTCGCAGTAGTGGCCCACGTACCCTGGCAGACACTCACACCTGCAGGAAAAGAAAAAAAAAAAAGTCTGCATTATTGCGTGTGTGATAGTAAATATAAGCCTTTTTAAACATCATCAGCTTAAAATAGCACAATGTGGCACAACGGGGGTACTTGGTGTTAAAAAAACCTTTGCTCTAATGTGATTTGATATTTATTCTAATATTTAAATACAGTATTTGCGTATCTTACTGAGGATCAAGTGTTCCCAAAAAGAAGACAAACAACCAAAGAAGGTTTTCAAGCTCTGGCTTCTCCTTGGAATTACTACTTGCCAAAAACTGTGCTGTACTGCATTTGTTTACAGAGTAGATGCGTGATGATATCACGAGGCAGATACATGTACCACATCCCTGATACAAATACATGCACGGTACTGTTACACCAGCAGTAAAGCTGGTGGCCACATGGAGGAAAATCTAGTCCCAAAGGGAATCATGACATAATGACTTAAAAATAAAGACAACTTGAAAATTGTTTTCTTTGTCTTACTTTGGCCAAAAATAGAACAACCATATTCTGAAAATATACACATTACAAATAATCCTCTTGGCAAAACACTTCGTCACAAGTGCGTTCTGAGGAAAAAAAGAAGTGCATTTTCAAGAACACAATGAAGAACACAATGAACTTACAGTAGACTTTGTCTCAGTGTTTTTACAAGGCCATTAAACTGTTAAGCATGCCTATGTTTAAGACGTGTTTGAAAAAAAGGTGGTTCCTCCAACCGCCACATTGGTGACATCCGCAACTGCCACAACACATTCATTTTTCATCATTCCAACATTACACTACAATATAAACAAAACAATCTTGAAAATTGCACTATAGCTGAAATCAAGGTAAGATAACTAAAAACGTAACCAATGTGAACATGATTTAAGCATGATTTAAAATGTAGAACACTTTTTTTTTTTTTTTTACAGTGGAGTTCAGGATGCGCAGCGCTACATGAAACTCTAACTACAAAGATGATAGTCATGTTGACCTAAGTCTTTGCATCTTACTGTTTGGTTATTTTATCCGTTGAGCGGATCATTTACAATGAAAGAAAGTTTTGTGCGTGGATACAGCATCAGTCTGCTGCCAGCCACAACAGGAGCGGTTGATCGCTTGCGCCTGCGCTGAGTGGAGTAGCGGCAGCCAATCCAGAGGGCGCTTAAAGTCACCTAACACTTCATCGCTAAACAGTGTCATGTGTGACGTAGGGTTGTACGGTATACCGGTGCTAGTATAGTACCACGATACTAATGAATCATATTCGGTACTATACCGCCTCTCCCACCCGTCGTGCCATGCAGACAGCGCACAAAATGTGTAGGCAGACAAAAAACGGATCAAATTTTGGCTCAAAAACTAAAATTAAAGGTGAAGGAATCAAAATATTGGGTATGGTTAAAGTGGTCTATAGTTGACGAAGACAAGACAAGATTTCAATATGTCCAAATATTAACCTTCAAGGCATATATCTTAACTTTGAACACACTACACACAAGTGAATGAAGGGCATACTTACTCAACAGTCATACATGTATTGATTGATAATGCCACCCTTGATCTAAGGGTGGCATTATGAATGACGCCAACACTGTCATAAATCCGAGCCATATAGTAAAAGCACACTAAACAACAATGACAAACACATTTTAGGAGAATGTTTGCACCGCAACAAAACATAACACTACAAAAAAAAATCCCAGAAATCCCTGCAGCACCAACTTGTCAGAGTTATTTGGTGACGAACCCCAAGATGCAGAGATGGAGGCAGGCATTGAATAAGGAAACAAGGTTTTCATATAAAATACTAGAACAAAACCAAACAAAGGGTACAAACACAAAGCGCGCACGAGGCGGATTACAAACTAAGGGAGCTATAATGGGAGCTGGAAAACAAAAATGAACTTAGCATGGAAGCTAGCAAAAAAAAAAACGAGAACAGAAGTCGTTACGTTATATCAAGACAAAATGGAAGCAGGGAACAAAAAACAGTAAGCTAAAAACATCTAACAAAATATAGCTTACTGCTATGCTGCAAAGAAACGACACGACAGGTAGCAACGACACAAGAGCGACATCGACAATTCACGACATGACAGGTAGCAACGAAAAGAGTGACATCGACATTTCAATAATCCAGCCGTGACTGGATGGGAAGACAGGTCTAAATAGGGGCGGACTGATTGACACCAGGTGTGGCCAGGTGCCAATCAGCCGCAGCTGAGGGGGAACACAGCACTCAGGGAGAAAGACAGGAAACCAACAAAATAAGAGTGCTGACAGGAACGAAGGACAGGAAATACTAAACACAGAGGAAAAACTAAAACACAAACAGACTGTCAGTGGCAAGGCTGACACAACTCTTCCGGGACGCTACAATATAAACAAAGGCCATTGGTGGATTTACACCTAACATCCACTGTAATGATACCAAGTACAGGAGCGTATCTAGTCAATACTACTATGGTTACATTGCTATTGTTTAGCATCACAAAATCTTACTTCGTTTTTTTTTTTTTTATATTATGTTTATAAACTCAGGAAATATGTCGCTGGACACATGAGGACTTTGAATATGACCAATGTATGATCCTGTAACTACTTGGTGTCGGATTGATATCAAATGTAAAGTATCAAATAACAGAAGAATAAGTGATTATTATATTTTAACAGAAGTGTAGATAGAACATGTTTAAAGAGAATATAACCAGATATTACCGGTAAATGAACAAGTAGATTAATAATTAATTTTTACAGTTTGTCTGTCCCTCATATTGTTGACAACATAATAGAATAAATGACACAATATGTTACTGCATATGTAAGCAGCTAAATTAGGAACCTTTGTTTATTTATTTAATACAAGCACACAAGTTGTCTTGTATGTTTACTATTTCATTTAATGACAAACTTGCAATAAGAAACATATGTTTAATGTACCCTAACATTTTTTGTTAGAATTAAGCCAATAATGCCATTTTTTGTGGTGCCCTTTATTTAGAAAAGTACCAAAAAGTACCAATATTGATATCAAGACGACACTAGTGTGACGTGGGTCACACTTGAATTGCTATTGCGACATCCAGTGGACACATTTGGAACAGCAGTATCTTTCATTTTAAAAATTGCGGCTCATTTTAATACATTGCAAATTCATCTTGCTTTAAAGGCCTACTGAAACCCACTACTACCGACCACGCAGTCTGATAGTTTATATATCAATGATGAAATATTAACATTGCAACACATGCCAATACGGCCTTTTTAGTTTACTAAATTGCAATTTCAAATTTCGCACCGAAGTATCCTGCTTAAACATCTCGGTATGATGACCCGTGCGAGTGACGTCACGCATTGTAGAGGACAATTTGTTCCAGCACCGTTGTCAGCTATAAGTCGTCTGTTTTCATCGCATAAGTCCACAGTATTCTGGACATTTGTGTTGCTGAATCTTTTGAAATTTGTTCAATGAATAATGGAGACATCAAAGAAGAAAGCTGTAGGTGGGCAGCGGTGTATTGCGGCCGCCTATAGCAACACAAACACAGCCGGTGTTTCATTGTTTACATTCCCGAAAGATGAAGGTGAAGCTTTACTATGGAACAGAGATAACAAGCGAACACGGTTGGGGATTGGACCACACACACAAAGTACAGTGTATTATGCAGCGATCATTTTGAAAGGTCGTGTTTCGAAGAGGGTCCCTTGCATCGCCACCACCTGTCGACTGGTGCTGAAGAAAGGTGCGGGGCCGACCTTCACGTTGTACAGGTACGACCATATAATCTCACTAAAACACTAGTAACACAATAAGCAGATAAGGGATTTTCCAGAATTATCCTAGTAAATTTGTCTATTAACATCTGAATCGCTCCCACTGTATAGTCTTTTTTTCCTAGTCCTTCACTCTCACTTTCCTCATCCACAAATCGTTCATCCTCGCTCAAATTAATGGGGAAATCGTCGCTTTCTCGGTCCGAATCGCTCTCGCTGCTGGTGGCTATGAATATAAACAATGTGAGGATGTCAGGAGCTCCACCACCCGTGACGTCACGCGCACATCGCCTGCTACTTCCGGTACAGGCAAGGCTTTTTTATCAGCACCAAAAGTTGCAAACTTTATCGTCGATGTTCTCTACTAAATAATTTCAGCAAAAATATGTCAATATCGCGAAATGATCAAGTATGACACATAGAATGGACCTGCTATCCCCGTTTGAATAAGAAAACCTCATTTCAGTAGGCCTTTAAGGTTACAAAGCTTATTTATTTGAACTTTGATGCAAGTGTCGACTTTGACTCAAGGATGAATTTTTGGACCATCAAAAGTAAACCTTGACTTTGAAAGTTGTGTTTTTTTTAGGCCAAGGGAGTCGCTCACCTGTAACTGCGGCCGACGTGGACGCACTTTGAATCATGCTGACAGGGGTCAAAGCCGAGGAGGCAGGGGTCAAACACCTCCTCGCACAGGTCGCCTGGTGACGGCCAGAAGACAGAGATGACATGTTACTCCACGGATGACAAACAATACACAGACAAAACATTTGCAGCGGTAATGTGACGAAATTAAAGCCGCCGCCGCGTCCAACATTTAGAATCCACGAGTCAATATGAAAGCAGGTCGTAAAAGACGGAAAAGTCTTGATTAACGTGCCTCTCTATCTTGTCAGAGGCCCTTAAAAGACACGTCTTCATTCTGGGCTCGCTTTAATCTAATCCTTACGCCCTCAACTCCCACCAGGTCTGTCTCCAGCAGCCCTTTTCCCAAGACCTTCGTAAATTACAGCAGGAAACAAACATCTGCAACCCTCCATAGGATTATACAAAAAAAAAAAAAAAAGTCAGGTCATCTAATTCAGTGTTTTTCAACCACTGTGCCGCGGCACACTAGTGGGGAGGTTATCTAATTTCACATATTTGTGATGAAAACATTTTTTTGCAAACCAGTAATTATAGTCTCCAAATTATGTTGTTGTTTTTGAGTGTCGGTGCTGTCTAGAGTCGTGTAATACTCTTCCATGTCAGTAGGTGGCAGGCGGTAGCTAATTGCTTTGTAGATGCAGGTAAAAAGGTGTCTTATGCTTAAACCAAAAATAAACAAAAGGTGAGTGCCCTCAAGAAAAGGCTTTGCAGCTTAGGGAAGGCTATGCAGAACGAAACTAAAACTGAACTGGCTGCGAAGTAAACAAAAACAGAATGCTGGACGACAGCAAAAACTTACTGTGGAGCAAAGACCGCGTCCACAATGTAAATCCGAACATGACATGACAATCAACAATGTCCCCACAAAGACGGATAAAAACAAGTGAAATAACCTTGATTGCTAAAACGAAGTAGATGCGGGAAATATCGCTCAAAGGAGGACATGAAACTGCAACAGGAAAATACCAAAAAAATGCAAAAAGCTAAAACACTACACACAGGAAAACAGCAAAAAACTCCAAATAAGTCATGGCATGATGTGACAGTAGACCTACTTTGAGACAAGAGCTATATGGAGGCATGCTTGGTTATGCTTTAAAGTCCATCCATCCATTTACCACCGCTTATTCCCTTTGGAGCCTCGGGGGGCGCTGGTGCCTATCTCAGCTACAATCATTTACAACAATTGCGACAATTACTTTTTGGGGCGGCATAGCTCGGTTGGTAGAGTGGCCGTGCCAGTAACTTGAGGGTTGCAGGTTCGATTCCCGCTTCCGCCATCCTAGTCACTGCCCTTGTGTCCTTGGGCAAGACACTTTACCCACTTGCTCCCAGTGCCACCCGCACTGGTTTAAATGTAACTTAGATATTGGGTTTCACTATGTAAAGCGCTTTGAGTCACTCGAGAAAAAGCGCTATATAAATATAATTCACTTCATTTCACTTCACTTTTAACTGTCAACTGAGTTGATGATTTATGCCGGTGGTGTGCCTCCGGATTTTTTCAACGCAAAAAACGTGCCTTGACTCAAAAAAGGTTGAAAAACACTGTTCTAATCGACCAGAGTGGTGTATTAGTGTGTAATTAATGGCAATGATTTGGGAAGCTCAGGAGAGAAACACGGTATTATGAAAATGTAAATCCTATTTAATGTTTTCCTACCAATTGCAAACTGCTTTAATGTACCATAGGCAGCAATAACTCAGAGGAAGAGGCTTTGCAGAGTCGCTAAGTTTTGATGAGAAGAAGAGGTGTCAGATAACATGTCTCGAGGTTTTTACCAGAGATGTCCGATAATAGCTTTTTTTGCCAATATCCGATATTGTCCAATATTACATTAAATACAGACACCGATATCAACCGATACCGATATATACAGTCGTGGAATTACCACATTATTATGCCTAATTTTGTTGTGCATTAAACCAGTGGTCCCCAACCTTTTGATAATTTGTCCTGCGGCCCGGGGGATTGTTTTTTTTTATTATTTTTTTTATTTTATTTTATTTTTTATTAATTTATTAATCAATCCAACATAACAATACATGATAATGCAATCAAATTCCAAAACCAAACCCGACCCAGCAACATTCAGAATAGCAATAAACAGAGCGATTGAGGACACACAAACATGACACGGTACAATCTAAAAGTAGTGAAACAAAAATGAATATTATCAATATTAGTAACAATTTCAAAATAGCAGTGATTAAAAATCCCTCATTAATATTATCATTAAAAACGTTAATACAAAAAATTATTTTAAAAAATGAACAATGCATCGCATCTCATAAGCTTGATAACACACTGTGTCCAATATTTTACACAAAGATATAATAAGTCATATTTTGGTTCATTTAATACTTGAAACAAATTTCAATAATGGATCCCATATTCCAATATATGACTCATTATTATCTAAACTAAATGCAGTTTTTTCTACTGATATCATCTCCATAGCTTGTGTATACTAGTCAGTTTTTACGAGAGATGTCCAATAATAGCTTTTTTTGCCGATATCCGATATTGTCCAATATTACATTAAATACAGACACCGATATCAACCGATACCGATACATACAGTCGTGGAATTAACGCATTATTATGCCTAATTTTCTTGTAATGCCCCGCTGAATGCATTAAATCAGTGGTCCCCAACCTTTTTGTAGCTGCGGACCGGTCAACGCTTGATAATTTGTCCCGCGGCCCGGGTGGGGGAGGGGGGTTATTTTGATTGTCATGAAAAAAGTAAAATAATAAACGTGAATCCACTGTGTACTCATATGGACCTTTATTAGCAAATTACGGCAACAACATAATGAGTATAATTAATTTTTTTTTTTTTTTTTTAATGAGTGTAAATGGGGGAGGGTCAATGCACTGATTGTAAGTGTATCTTGTGTTTTTTTATGTTGATTTAATAAAAATAAAAATAAAAATAATAATAATAAAAAAATATTCTGTGAGCCGCCCGGTTGGGGACCACCACATTAAACAACGTGACAAGGTTTTCCAAAATAAATCAACTCAAGTGATGGAAAAAAAAATGCCATATTTATTATTGAAGTCACAAAGTGCATTATTTTTTTTAACATGCCTCAAAACAGCAGCTGGGAATTTGGGACATGCTCTGAGAGCATGTGGAGGTTGAGGTGGAAGAAGGGACTAGGAGGTAGCGGGGGGTGTATAGTGTAGCGTCCTGGAAGAGTTAGTGCTGCAAGGGTTTCTGGGTATTTGATCTGTTGTGTTACGGTGCGGATGTTCTCCCGAAATGTGTTTGTCATTCTTGTTTGGTGTGGGTTCACAGTGTGGTGCATATTTGTAACAGTGTTAAAGTTGTTTATACGGCCACCCTCAGTGTGACCTGTATGGCTGTTGACCAAGTATGCGTGGCATTCATTAGTGTGTGTGAAAGGCGGTAGCTATTATGCGACTGGGCCGGCATGCAAAGGCAGTGCCTTTAAGGTTTATTGGCGCTCTGTACTTCTCTCTACTCCGTGTACACAGCGGCATTTTAAAATGTCAAAAATTTTACTTTTTTTTTTTGAAACCAATACCGATAATTTTGAAACCGATACTGATAATTTACGATATTACATTTCAAAGCATTTACCGATATTATCGGACATCTGTAGTTTTTACAACACAATAGTAATCCTTCCTCATTAACAGGAGCTGCATTGTTAGCCACCTCATATAGAATGCGTACGAAAAGGAAAACATATTGTCTTTCATAAGCTGTGATGAGATGGCGACTTGTCCAGGGTGTACACATCCTTCCGCCCTATTTTAGCTGAGATAGGCTCCAGCGCCCCCTGCAACCCCGAAGGGAATAAGCGGTAGAAAATGGATGGATGGATGGATGGATGTCTTACATAAGGGTTGTGAATGATAGGCCAAATTCCCCCAAAAAGTGCAGTTCCCCTTTAAGACGTTCTTAATTTGATTTAAGCAAAGATATTATTGAACATGAATATTTATGATGTCTTTTTTTTTTTTACAACATATTTAAATGTCAGAATAAAAACATTTATAAAATCCCAGGTCTTACTAAAAGCCTTTTTTTTTTTTTTTTTTTTTAACTTCGGTACATTAGACTTAGACTTCCTTTCATTGTCATTCTCAAAATCATAATCTTTTTAAAGGTCATATTTTATGGAGGTTCCACAATCCATAATTATTGCTCTTTTATCCTGCACTACAACGACCTAACGCAAAAAAATGTTTTTCTTATCTGTGCTACGAAGTTTAAAAAATTTGAACTTCACAGCACAATAAAAGGGAGTCTAAGGAGTTCCACAAGGCTCAGTGCTGGGTCCCATTTTATTTTCTATCTACTTTAATAATCTTTGCAATAATTTGTCAAATGCAATGTACCATTTTTTTTGCAGATGTCACCATTATTTATTGCGGTCCAACCTCCATCACTCAGGCTTTTGAGTTTTTACAAGCTGCTTTTGAGGTCATCCAGGCTTGCTTATTTGATCTTAAATTGGTTTTAAAATAAAGATAAAAGCAACATCAAATGGAAACTCTATAGAGCAGGTCTTAAATTACAAATACTTGGGTTTTACTCTTAATCAGGAGCTTTCATTTAAAGCCCATATTCACACCTTGGTCTCTAAGCTTAGGGTAAAGCTTGGTTTCTTTTTTAGAAATAAAAAACTGCTTCTCTCTTAAAGTCAGGAAGAAATTGATGACAGCAACTATCTTGCCCGTAATTGATTATGGAGACAGGTTTTATTTTAGTGCTTCATCTAAATGCCTCCAGTCCTTGGATACAGTTTTTTCACTTAACACTAAGATTTGTTACTGGCTGTCGTAGTGAAGTGAAGTGAATTATATTTATATAGCGCTTTTCTCTAGTGACTCAAAGCGCTTTACAAAGTGAATCCCAATATCTAAGTTACATTTAAAGCAGTGTGGGTGGCACTGGGAGCAGGTGGGTAAAGCGTCTTGCCCAAGGACACAACGGCATTGTCTAGAATGGCGGAAGCGGGGATCGAACCTGGAACCCTCAAGTTGCTGGCACGGCCGCTCTACCAACCGAGCCATACCGCCCCGTAGTCTCACCCACTTCTGTCAAATGTATATGAAGTCTGACTGGCTGACTATCATTTATAAGGCTCTTTTAGGTTTAATGCCTCCATACTTGTGTACTTTGTTACAAAGAAAAAGCAGCTTTTATGCATTAAGCTCTAACAATTTGTATGTTTTTAACTGTTCCTCATGTACAGACTAAATTTGGCAAAAAGAGCTGTTGGCATTGCTGCCCCTATGGCATGGAATGCATTGCAGACAAAACTGAAACTCACTGAACTACTTCCATTTGGAGCCTTAACTTCTGTTCTGAGGGACAGACAGTGAGAGACGTTTGCACAGTGCTGTGTTATGATCCGCTGCCCGGATCATACCATATTCTAGTGTTGTTCCGTTTTTGTATCACATTCTGTTGTTTGACTTCCTAGTTCCTGATTTATCTGGTTACCATGGTTTCATATTAATTTCACCTGCTGTGGTTTCCAGACGCACACCTGGTTTGGTAATCACCACCCTTATTTAAGCCTGCCTTTTCTGTTCATTCATTCTCGCGTCCTAGTAAGTGTTTCACGCATTTTTTGTGTCACACTTCAGTAACGATTCCTATTTCATATTTGTACTTGCTAGCTTTTGAGCTATGCATTTGTTTTCCTCCAGCTCTCATGCTAGTAGTTTTTGTTTTGCCTTTTGTGCCTTGTGCAAGTTTGTCGGTTAGTTCCCTAGCTCCCATGCTAGCGCTTTTAGTTATTTTCTAGCTCCCGTGCTATTCTGTTTGTTTTGACTAAGTCTGTTATCATTTGTTAAATAAATCAATCATTTCTTACCTTCACGTTGTGTTCTAGCCCGACTGTATCCTTGAAAGAACAAACCCGCATTACAATGCCCAAAAATCATTACAGCCTGTGTTTTTAAAAGGTGTACATCTTTATTGTATTACAGTTCTCTTTTATGTATTTTTAAAGTGTATGTCTTAACGTATTACTGTGACATGTGCTGTTGATCTCTTGGCCAGGTCACCCTTGTGAAAGAGATATTGATCTCAATAGGTTTCTTATCTGGTTGAATAAAGGTTCTATAAGTCTGAGTCTAATGTACTGAAGTTTAAAAAGGCTTTTAATAAGACCTGGGATTTTATAAACGTTTCTATTCTGACATTCAAATATGTTATAAAAAAAGAGATCATAAATATTGGGGATGTCCGATAATATCGGACTGCCGATATTATTGGCCGATAAATAATTCTAACGTAATATCGGAAATTATCAGTATCTGTTTCAAAAAGTAAGATTTATGATTTTTTTAAATGCCGCTGTGTACACACCCGTAGGGAGAAGCACAGAGCGCCAATAAACCTTAAAAGCACTGCCTTTGCGTGCCGGTCAAATCACATAATATCTACGGCTTTTCACACACACAAGTGAATGCAACGCATACCTGGTCAACAACCATACAGGTCACACTGAGGGTGGTCGTATAAACAACGTTAACACTGTTACAAATATGCGCCACACTGTGAACCCACACAAATCAAGAATGACAAACACATTTTGGGAGAACACTCGCACCGTAACACAACATAAACACAACAGAACAAATACCCAGAACCCCTTGCAGCACTACCTCTTCCAGGACACTACAATATATATATATATATATATATATAGATATATATATATATCTATATATATATATATATATATATATATATATATATACATATATATATACATATATATATATATATATATATATATATATACACACATATATATATTATATATATATATATATATATATATATACCCACACACACACATACATATATATATATATATATGTACACACATACATATATATATATATGTACACACATACATATATATATATATATATATATACACACATGCATATATATATATATATATATATATATATATATAAACACATACATACATATATATATATATATATATAATATATATATATATATATATATATATATATTAGTGTAACCCACCTTCCGCCCGATTGTAGCTAAGATAGGCAACACCGCCCCCCGCGACACCAAAGGGAATAAGCGGTAGAAAATGGATGGATATATATATATATATATATATATATATATATATATATATATATATATATATATATATATATATATATGTATATATGTATATACATACATACATGATAGGTTAGACTTGCATTCATCCCACAATGGAGAAATTACATTGTTGCAGTGCAGGTTTTTACAGTGACACAAGTAAAGCGTAATGAAAAACAAAAAAAAAATTAACAAATACTACATATAGCTCACTAATATGTATATCTAGAATATAAAATACAACAAAACAACACTAACATCGATATTGCACACCACAAAAAAAAAAATTTCATGACTTGGACTATGGAGCAGCTTGCTGCGAGGCTTTCGCAGCTCTCTGCGATGAATGTTCTCCCGGGGTGCGAATCGACTTGACTGACCACGACGTGAAGGTAATGACATGATTTAATTCATCACTCAAAAATTACCAAACAAAAGGCGCGCACAAGGGGGAGGAAAAAAGAACTTAGGACATGACACATGAACTAAAAAAAAAAATCACTAAACTGTGGACATAAAAACGAAAAAATTTACTGTGACGTGAAAAGACGAGCATTGATAATGTTAGGGGTGTCAAGAGTATATCAAGGGTGATGTCGCCAGGCTGACTACCTATGGCTTAAATAATACAGACATGATTAGTGACAGGTGCGTGAGTCTGAACACATGGCAGGTGAAACTAATGGTTGTCATGGTGACAAGACAAGAGTGCACAAAGAGTCCAAAAACCAACAGAACATAACCAAAAAAAACATGATCATTCACAAAGACATGACAAAAAACATCACAGTAATCATATATATAAATATATATATATATACACCTGTATGTATATATATATATACATTCAGGTACACACCCCGTTTCCATATGAGTTGGGAAATTGTGTTAGATGTAAATATAAACGGAATACAATGATTTGCAAATCCTTTTCAACCCATATTCAGTTGAATGCACTACAAAGACAAGATATTTGATGTTCAAACTCATATACATAATTTTGTTTTGCAAATAATAATTAACTTAGAATTTCATGGCTGCTACACGTGCCAAAGTAGTTGGGAAAGAACATGTTCACCACTGTGTTACATCACCTTTTCTTTTAAGAACACTCAATAAACGTTTGGGAACTGAGGAAACTAGTTGTTGAAGCTTTGAAAGTGGAATTGTTTCCCATTCTTGTTTTATGTAGAGCTTCAGTTGTTCAACAGTCCGGGGTCTCCACTGTCATATTTTACGCTTCATAATGCGCCACACATTTTCGATGGGAGACAGGTCTGGACTGCAGGCAGGCCAGGAAAGTACCCGCACTCTTTTTTTTTTACAAAACCACGCTGTTGTAACACTTGTCTTGTTGAAATAAGCAGGGGCGTCCATGATAACGTTGCTTGGATGGCAACATATGTTGTTCCAAAACTTGTATGGACCTTTCAGCATTAATGGTGCCTTCACAGATGTGTAAGTTACCCATGCCTTGGGCACTAATACATCCCCAAACCATCACAGATGCTGGCTTTTGAACTTTGCGCCTATAACAATCCGGATGGTTATTTTCCTCTTTGTTCCGGAGGACAACACATCCTCTGTTTCCAAATATAATTCGAAATGTGGACTCGTCAGACCACGGAACACCTTTCCACTTTGCATCAGTCCATCTTAGGTGAGCCCAGGCCAAGCCAAGCTGGCGGGGTTTCAGGATATTGTTGATAAATGGGTTTGGCTTTGCATAGTAGAGTTTTAGCTTGCACTTACAGATGTAGCGACCAACTGTAGTTACTGACAATGGTTTTATGAAGTGTTCCTGAGCCCATGTGGTGATATCATTTACACACTGATGTCAGTTTTTGATGCAGTACCGCCCGAGGGATCAAAAGTTCGTAATAAAATCGCATACGTGCAGTGATTTCTCCAGATTCTCTGAACTTTTTGATGATTTTACGGACCGTAGATGGTAAAATCCCTAAATTCCTTGCAATAGCTCGTTGAGAAATGTTGTTCTGAAACTGTTCGACAATTTGCTTACAAAATTGTGACCCTCACCCCATCCTTGTTTGTGAATGACTTAGCATTTCATGAAAGCTGCTTTTATACCCAATCATGGCACCCAACTTTCCCAATTAGCCTGCACACCTGTGGGATGTTCCAAATAAGTGTTTGATGAGCATACCTCAACTTGATGAGTATTTATTGCCACCTTTCCCAACTTCTTTGTCACGTGTTGCTGGCATCAAATTTTAAAGTTAATGATTATTTGCACAAAAAAAAAATGTTTATAAGTTTGAACATCAAATATGTTGTCTTTGTAGCATATTCAACTGAATATGGGTTGAAAATGATTTGCAAATCATTGCATTCCGTTTATATTTACATCTAACACAATTTCCCAACTTATATGGAAACGGGGTTTGTACATATATACATACATACATACATACATACATACATACATACATACATACATACATACATACATATATAAACAACAGATTTATAATGTAAGAAGATCTTAAGAGGAGCAGTTCAGTCAGGATCTTCACAGTCCCACCGAGATAATCCCTGCTGGGTTTTATGCCGACCTCCGTGACCTTCCCATGAAGCCCGACTTTCAACTAAAGCATCTCGTCAACCCCACATGCTGATCTCTCCGTATTTGACATATTTGGAGGATCTTAACTCTCCACCACCTTGTAACCTTTCCCGATCCCACGCAAGAGACATGGTATGACATCACACTGACATTTAATTTGTTAAACATGTCCACTTTGAATTTTCACTCCAGCCGCTTTCTGAAAGGCTCCTGACCTGTAATCCTTTCATTTATTTTCTCGACTTTAGTGCAAAAAACGTACAGTGGAACATCCAAAGACTAACGCGCCTCATGCGATTGGGAAAAAAATATGCCCGTTCGAACTAATTGATGTCTAATAAAACCTCACATTGGTCGAATCTGCCTTTAAGGATGAACTCTCTGCTCATTTTGCTTTTTCTTCTTCCAAAAGAAGGAACATTAGAATTAATTTTAATGATGGTTCTTCGGTCAAAATGTTGCATAGAGCAGCTTTCTTTCCGTCTCTTCAGGGTCTTAAAAAAAAAAAGATGTGTGATCCTTGTCTCTCGAACTGATTGTGAACAATAGGCAAAATTCCCCAAAAAGTGCACTTCCCCTTTAAGAGAATAAAAATATATACAGGTAAGTGTTACGTGAAATTGTACATTGTATTCGCCTATGACGCAAAATTTCATGTTTATGAGAACCTGACGTGTGGATTGTATTCCCGTGGTGCAAAGCGATTGGAGCGGACACGGCGTGACGGTAAAGACATATTTTAATGATGCTATGAAAGGGAACAAACAAAAGGCGCGCACAAGGCGGAGAACAAACTTGGCAATGAAAACAAAAACTCGCACAAAGGGAGAACTATGAACATAAAACTTACCAACTATGGCATGAAAAACTTACTTGGACCGAGAAAGCATGGATCATCGGCGTGGATAACATGGGTGTGTAGGAGGTGATAGAGGGTGATGTCGCCAGGCTGACTGCCTGGCAACTACAGGCTTAGATAGTGATGTGGTGCTTGAAAACAGGTGCGTGGGTCCAAATGAACCAGGTGCGGGACATGACAGGTGAAAACTAATTGGTAGTCATGGAAACTAAAACAAACCAGGGTGCGCAAAAACAGGAACTAATGGAGTCAAAAACAAAACAGAACATAACATGATCACAAAGACATGACAACGTGAAAAAGACACTAGCGCTGCTGAATGTAAACAAAAGGGTAGGTCTACACAGATTACGATTGTAACGATATTAAGTACATGAACCATATTTAGTCGATACTACTATGATTACGACAAGATTTTTTATCATCACAACATATTTCCTTTTTTACATTTTCATTATGTTTATAAAACTCAGGGAATACGTCTCTGGACATATTATGACGTCAAATATGACCACAGTGTAACTACTTGGTATTGGATCAATACCCAAATTTGTGGTATCACCCAAAACTAATGTAAAGTATCAAACAACAGAAGAATAAGTGATTATTACATTTTAACAGAAGTGTAGATAGAACATTTTAAGACAGAAAGTAAGAAGATATTAACAGTAAATAAACAAGTAGATTAATAATCCATCATCCTTGTCATGACTTGGACTATGGTGAGGTTTGTTTTCCCGAGGTGCAAAGCGATTGGAACGGACATGGCGTGAAGGTAAGGACATCTTTTAATTAGTAACTCCAAAAAGGAACAAACGAAAAGCGCTCACAGCTTGGCTATGAAACAAAACTATGCACAATGGCAGAACTATGGACAACAAAAACGAAAACTTACTTGGACCGAGAAAGAGCATGGATCATCGGCATGCATAACATGGGTGTTAACATAACAGGCTGACTGCCTGGCAACTGCAGGCTTAAATTGTGACGTGGTGATTGACAACAGGTGCATGAGTCCAGGTGAATCAGGTGCGTGAGTCGTGAGAACAGGTGAACTGATTGGTAGTCATTGAAACAAAAACAAACCAGGGTGCGTAAAAACAGGAACTAATGGAGTCAAAAACAAAACAGAATATAACTAAACAGAACATGATCACAAATACATGACCAGCATTTTGACAAAATAATAGAATAAATGACAGAATATGTTACTGCATATGACAACAACCAAATTAGGAGCCTTTGTTTGTTTACTTACTAATAAAGGACACGTTGTTTAGTATGTTCACTATTTTATTTGATTTCAATAAGCAAAATGTATGTTTTAATCCATCCATCCATGCAGCTGAGATAGGCTCCATTGACCCCCCCCACCCCCGAACGGGACAAGTGGTAGACAATAGATGGATGTTTTAATATGTTTTTTTTATTAAAATAAAGCCAATAACAACCTTTTTTTTGGTCCCCTTTATTTAAAAGGTATCTAAACATATTTTGATATCGGTGCCAAAATTTTGGTATCGGAACAACCCTAGTGTATTTATAACAAAAGGACTAAAGTACACAGTTTTTGATGGCGAATGTTTGACCCTGAAACGGATGGATTTTACTCCCGTTTTTAAAATGGTTTCAAAAATCACGCAGGGTGTCAGTAGGGATTGTGTTGGATCGGAAATTGTTCCGGTGTAATGTGAAAAAAAGCCGAGCTGGGAAAGGCTGAGTGAGTAAGTGTTCTCTTAAAGTGACACCTGATGATTGGAGCACGGGCCACTGAACCATGAGCAAGCTGTGTGTGTGTGTGTGCGTGTGTGTGTTCTTGTATTTCTACCCTTCTTGAGACATCAAGAAGGAAAAGTAGCTTCTATATGAGGAGGTGTGAACAAGTCAGGACATACACCATGGTCCCAATACTGAAAAGCATTGCATCTAATAGAGGATGTCTTGTTAACACCCCTGGTGGTGAAATCTATCAAAATGAGGGTGGTCCCAAAAAAGGAGGGATTTTTCAAATTGACTAAGTGTCGCTTTTAAAAGTGCTCCCCCTCTGGTCAATATATGAAATAACAAGTGTGTGTAAGAAATTGAAATGCGCACCCTTTGGCCAAAAATAAAATAAATATGTCCTTCAAGCCTTTCACCACAGTTTGGTTCTTATTGTTCACTGTGCCTCAAGTTTATAATTTTTGTTTGTAGCGCCAGATAGAAAGACGTGTTTGAAAATGTTTATCTTTTTTGAAACGATTACAAACAAAAAATTCCCCCAAAAATAAAGTAAGTAAAAGCAGTCTTTTTCTCACAATGTGTCGACTTTTTTTCTCATAAAATTGGGAACAATTTCTCATATTCTTTCTGTTTCTGTTATATTGCAATATTTTCTTGTATAATTATGACTATTTTTTATGTAAACCCTTTACTTTTTAGGGAAAAATAGTGACATTTGTCTTATAAAAATTCTGACTTTTATCACAATATTGTCAATTTTTTGTCGTTCTTGTAAAATAGTGACTTTTCTAATTATTATTATAAAAATGCCAACATTTTTAAGTTTTCTTATAAGATTGTAACTTTTGTCGAGTAAAATTACGACTTTTCATAAGTTGCCAAAATGTTAAGTTTTTCTTGTAAAATTCCAACTTTTATCATAATATTGCACAAATGTTCAGTTTTTCTTGTAAAATCCTGACTCGCGTTGAGTAAAATGCCGACTTATTATAATACTGCCAAAATTCAAAATTTTTCTTGTGAAATTGTGACCTTTTTCCTGTGAAATTCCAACTCATTTTTCACAACAAGCATTTTTATATTTGCATCATATGTATGTATTAATAATATTGTTAATACACTTCTTTATATATCTAGAAAGGGTGGTCCCTAAGGGGTAGGCATTTTCCGGAGGTCTCAAGAAGGTAAGAAATACACAAATGTGTGTGTGTCTGTGTGTGTGCGAGTGTGTGTGTGTGTGTGTGTGTGTGTGTGCGTGTGAGAGCGAGAGAGAAGCTGGTGCATGCCAAGAGGTGTAATGACATTGTGTGCGTGTATATCTTGAACAGGGTCCAGTATCATAGAGGTCTAACGGAGTGTGAACGTGTGTACTTTAGAGGACATTGTCGCGCTAACAAAAAAGAACTTAAGTCCTTAGTCAGCAGCTGGCGTCAGCTGACTCTTCCTCCCACTTTCAGCACTTCTTTCGCACATCTTTCCTCCCCGCTTGAGCAAACCCCTCTCCTGACCTCTCTTCATGCGATGACATTTTTATGTTTTCCCTTCACACACAACCCTCCTCTCTCTCCCGCTCGTCCAAACTCCCTGCAGGAGCAGAGTTGGGGGTCAGTGCAGAGCGGCCGTCCATTAACGTCTCGCCAGCCGGCGAAAGTGGAAGTTGTGATTTCGTGCAAGTAAGCAGTTGCGCGGGGACTCTCGGGGGGTGGGGGTGGGGTGGGGAGACAGCCGAGGGGTTCGACAAAGTGACCCAAAGTCACTCATTCACTTAAGGCACGTTTCCACCGAGCAGTTGAGTTCACCACGGAGCTGTAAATCCATCAGTTGAGTGAAAAGCGGGACATCCGTGCAGCGTGACACGACGTGACAGGGTTTCCGCGGGGCATTAAACGTCATTAAATGGATTTTGCGAACTTAAAAGCCTTAAATGGCATTTAAAAGCAATACATGCGATGTCCAGAGGCATTAAAACAATTGTAGGACTAGGCCGGTGGTGTCAAACTAATTTTAGATCGGGGGCCACATGGAGAAAAATCTACTCCCAAGTGGGCCGGACTGGTAAAATCACGGCACGAAAATTTAAAAATTAAGACAACTTCAGATTGTTTTCTTTGTTTAAAAAATAAAACAAGCATATTTTGAAAATGTATGAATCATAATTTTTTTACACTAACATGTTGTGGTTAAAGGCCTGCTGAAATGAGATTTTCTTATTTAAACGGGGATAACAGGTCCATTCTATGTGTCATATGTGATCATTTCGCGATATTGCCATATTTTTGCTGAAAGGATTTAGTAGAGAACATCCACGATAAAGTTCGCAACTTTTGGTCGTTAATAAAAAAGCTTTGCCTGTACCAGAAGTAGCAGACGATGTGCGCGTGACGTCACGGGTTGTAGGGCTCCTCACATCCTCACATTGTTTATAATCATAGCCACCGGCAGCAAGAGCTATTTGGACCGAGAAAGCGACGATTTCCCCATTAATTTGAGCGAGGATGAAAGATTCGTGGATGGGGAAAGTTAGAGTGAAGAACTAAAAACAAAAGAAAAAAAGAGAAAAAAGAAAAGAAAAAGTGACGGCTCCCGGCGGCGGCAGTGAGAACGTTTCAGATGTAATTATACACATTTACTAGGATAATTCTGGAAAATCCCTTATCTGCTTATTGTGGTAAGAGTATTTTAGTGAGATTATAAAGTCATACCTCAAAGTCAGATGGCTGCGGTGAACGCCAGTGTCTCTGAGAGAAACCGAGGAACCAAGATCACAGCTGCCTTTTTGACAGCTACAGGAGGAGGTCCCATAATCCACTGAAGTCTCCGGTAAGAGTCCACTTAATATCACAATTTTCCCATCCAAAAACTTGCTGGTTGACGTAGAGAAACATGTTCACTTGACCGCTCTGTGTTAAAGCTTCACAACAAACAAAGAAACACCGGCTGTGTTTCGGTTGCTAAAGGCAGCTGCAATCTATCGCTTTCCACCAACAGCATTCTTCTTTATAGTCTCCATTATTAATTGAACAAATTGCAAAAGATTCTGCAACACAGATGTCCAAATTACTGTGTAATTATGCGATGAAAAGAGACGGCTTTTAGCCGTGTGTGGTGCTGGGCTAATATGTCCGCTACAACCCGAGACGTCACAAACACGGGTCATCATTCCGCAACGTTTTCAACAAGAAACTCCGCGGGAAATTTAAAATTGTAATTTAGTAAACTAAAAAGACCGTATTGGCATGTGTTGCAATGTTAATATTTCATCATTGATATATAAACTATCAGACTGCGTGGTCGGTAGTAGTGGGTTTCAGTAGGCCTTTAAAGTTAAAGTTAAAGTACCAATTATTGTCACACACACACACTAGGTGTGGTGAAATTGCTCCTCTGCATTTGACCCATCCCCTTGATCACCCCCTGGGAGGTGAGGGGAGCAGTGAGCAGCAGCGGTGCCGCGCCCGGTAATCATTTTTGGTGATTTAACCCCCAATTCCAACCCTTGATGCTGAGTGCCAAGCAGGGATATTAGTTTTCTATCTGTATTTGTAGTTATTTGTACTTTCTGAATATATTATGTGATAATGTTCATCAGTCAACTCATTAGTGTTCACTTTCAATCTATCTAGATAAAAAAAAACATATATATATATATATATATATATATATATATATCAAAATCAAATTACAGGATGTTATTTACGTTGTTTGATCATTTTCCTCAACTGGTGCACTAACATCATGTGGTTTATTAAATTTTTTCCTCAACTGGTGCACTAAGATCATGTGGTTTATTTATATTTTTGTTTACAAATGTAGCATCATCTACAACAGACCTGGGCAAATTAAGGCCCGGGGGCCACATGCGGTCCGTTGAGCATTTCAATCTGGCCCCCGGACATTCGCAAATATATCTTTTTAGATCTTTAAGATGGAAAGTGTAGCTGCCATTATGATGTGCAGTCATGTTTTCTAATGACAGTAATTTTTCAGCAATACAAAGTATCTCAATGATTGGATTCTGCGCTTATGGATGATATAGCAGTTACTATGGTAATCTAATTAGTTACTAAATGGCGGCAAGGAGGCGCAGAATGCGGCGGAGCGGAGAGGCAGGGCGTGCCGGGAGCGACGCCGCCGCAATCGAATTCAGGTGCGTGGCTCACACACCGGGAAAAGATAAAAATTTCTTCTGACACTGTATAAAAGGGAAGAAGGAGGAGAGATCGAGAAGGAAGGAGGAGAGTCCGCAGCGCATGAGAGGCGAGAGCAACACAGAGCGCAAGACGAGCACGACGGCGGCTGAAAAGCAGACCGGGAACGAGCAGTGGAGGAAGGAGCTGAAAAGCGATCAGAGCTAAAACCAACCTTTATTGCAAAATAAAGAAGTCAAACCTGCTCAAAAGCATGTCCTTCCTGGGTGGTCCATTGAACCCGCACGACGACAGCAAGAGACTGTCATAGTCATCTAATCAGTTACTATGGTAATGTAAGTCACAGCAGCTCAGACGAGGCACCAAGCAGTGTGGGTGGGGAGCGTTTCCACAGACGCGGAAGGAGATTTTCACAACAAAGACCTAAAGCAGGGGTCGGGAACCTTTTTGGCTGAGAGAGCCATACAAGCTAAATATTTTTAAAAGTATTTCCGTGAGAGCCATATAATTTTTTTTTCAACACTGAATACAACTATATGCAAGCATTTTTAAGAAAGACCAACATTTGAAGAGTATAATAAGTATCTTATTGTTTTTAATAACATTGTACCAATGTTAGCCTCAGGATAACAATGTTATTCTGGGGCTAACCAAAAATAAAAATAAATAAAATACTTCTTACCATTAATGCGACTTCTTGAACAGGTGCGGTAGAAACCGGATGGATGGATGAAAATGCATGAGCATGTTTTATATTTTGAACGTAATTTTTGACACTGTGATTACCAGCAGAATTATTCATTACTTATCGTGTTAAGCAATGTCAGCTAAGATTTATCTGAGAGCCAGATGCTGTCATCAAAAGAGCCGAATCTGGCTCTAGAGCCATAGGTTCCCTACCCCTGATCTAAAGCTTAGTGATGTATCACATATATTATATTGTAGGTGGCTTTATTTTGTACCCTTCGCGTTCATATTTCACTGTTTGTTGTGTTTCACTGTATTGTAAAATGTGTCGATCGGAAGGTGGTGTGATGTTCATATTTTGTCAATATTCAGTGTTTTATCCGTCATGGACAAATGTACAATTCCATTATGTTTTTTAAGGTGGTCTGTCATAATGTTTTTAGCATTCAATCAGACATTATTGTGAGGTTTTGTATTAGTGTTTGTAAAAATAGATATATTGGCCCCGAGAAAACACTTTTTTATCTAAATGTGGCCCCCCCAAGTCAAACTAACTGCCCAGGCCTGATCTACAAAGATACAAATAATTACTATTGTGACATCTAGTGGAGACTTTTGGAACAGCAGTTTGTTTCGTTCAAAAATTTTGGTTAATTTTTATACTTAGCAAACTCATCTCGCGGGCCGGATAAAACCTGTTCGCGGGTTTACACCCCTGGACTAGGCTTAATACCAGCAACCAGTACCTTTGTCACAATTTTCTAGTCATCACAGTGAGACCAGTATTAACATCCGAGATGGGTGAGAGTACTCAAGACCCATACCAAACCGAACTATAATACAGTATGTCCCTCATAATCGTGACAAACTGGTGTCTTCCCAATTGTGACAACAAATACGTAAAAGTTTCAATGTACTTTTTAAATGGGCCACCGATCGGATTCTGAAACCAAAACTAGACGAAAACAGCCTTGCACGGTCAAGAACTTGGTGTAATGGATGCCAACTAACGCGGCTGTGCGATAGTACCATCTGCCTTAAGAGTTGCACCGGACAATGGATTATTTATTTATTTATTTTACTTTTGTAGTTTTTGCGGTGCTTTTTTGTGAACTTCTGGAGCCTTTTGGCCATGGAGACCAGCTGCTTGGTCTCTGCCAGACCAGAGTCCGTTTGGAGAGACTGGAGGAGATGCGGATGAAGAGACAGGGACGGACAAGCTTCAGAGTGTCTTGGCTAAATGAGCAGGTATCGGACTCCTCGGTCCCCTTGGACGTATCCTTGCTGATTGGACTATGGCCTAGAGTTGGTAGTCAGCCGAGGGTTGAGTCAGCTCTCTTGGTTGCTTTGTTGGGTCTGCTCCTGTCACTAGCCATGCTCCTTCCACCCCAGCAGACGATGGCCACCACGGTGTACAGTGGGGCAAAAAAGTATTTAGTCAGCCACTGATTGTGCAAGTTCTCCCACTTAAAATGATGACAGAGGTCTGTAATTTTCATTATAGGTACACTTCAACTGTGAGAGACAGAATGTGAAAAAAAAAAAGGAAATATGCATTGTAGGACTTTTAAAGAATTTCTTTGTGAATTATGGTGGAAAATAAGTATTTGGTCAACCATTCAAAGCTCTCACTGATGGAAGGAGGTTTTGGCTCAAAATCTTACGGTACATGGCCCCATTCATTCTTTCCTTAACACGGATCAATCGTCCTGTCCCCTTAGCAGAAAAACAGCCCCAAAGCATGATGTTTCCACCCCCATGCTTCACAGTAGGTATGGTGCTCTTGGGATGCAACTCAGTATTCTTCTTCCTCCAAACACGACAAGTTGAGTTTATACCAAAAAGTTCTATTTTGTTTTCATCTGACCACATGACATTCTCCCAATCCTCTGCTGTATCATCCATGTATCCATTTTGGTATAAACTCAACTCGTCGTGTTTGGAGGAAGAAGAATACTGAGTTGCATCCCAACAACACTACACCTACTGTGAAGCATGGGGGTGGAAACATCATGCTTTGGGGCTGTTTTTCTGCTAAGGGGACAGGACGATTGATCCGTGCTAAGGAAAGAATGAATGGGGCCATGTATTGTGAGATTTTGAGCCAAAACCTCCTTCCATCAGTGAGAGCTTTGAATTGTTGACCAAATACTTATTTTCCACCACAATTTACAAATAAATTCCTTAAAATTCCTACCATGTGAATTCCTGGATTTTTTTTGACATTCTGTCTCTCACAGTTGAAGTGTACCTATGATGGAAATTACAGACCTCTGTCATCATTTTAAGTGGGAGAACTTGCACAATCGGTGGCTGACTAAATACTTTTTTGCCCCACTGTATATGTTTTTTTGTTGTTGTCTTTGTTTTACTTTTGTAGCTGTGTGTAGAAGTGGCTGGTTGCATCAGCTCTGCTCTTTTAATGTCCTTTGATGATTCCCTCTTATGTGTGCTATGGCTATGAGTTTTTTTCCCCCTTGGCCTCAGTCTGGAACAGCTCTCAAGGGCCCAGGCATTTTTTTTCTCACCCCCCTAGCGTTTACCTGTTTCTCACTTTTTTTGTAAGGGGTGCCGGAAGTCGGCAGACCCGTCAGCAATCCTGTTCTGTCTCCCTGTAATGTTTGTCTGCTCTTGAATGGGATTGTGTTGAAAATCTTAATCTAACCTCGCGAATTACTAAAGTATTTATAATTCTGATTTGGCCTCAGAAATAACTCTCAATCAGTGGGGGACGCTTGGAGCCCTCACAGGGTAAAATCCCGAAGAAAAGACCACACACCAACACCATTTTTTTTTCCTAACTATAAGACATTGCGGGTCGGTCCTCCTACCTGTGTAGTTGGGCGGACAGACACAGGTGTAGTTGTTGACGCCGTCGACACAGGTTGAGTTGTTCTCGCAGTCGTTGTCCTCGCAGTCGTCCGGATTGACCTCGCAGCGTCGGCCCTCGAAGCCCGGCGGACACACGCAGCTGCACACCAAAACAAGAGTGTACCATGAGATCCATTGAAAGCAGTGGGGCTTCAAATCCAAAAAACAGATGTTAACGCGCTTGAGGTGTCTTTTATTGAATAAACACGTAGCACAATTTAAATACCGCATAGACTGCACTGGAGCAGCCTCAAGCCCAAACTTGTGGTCATTTTGGGGGTTTTTCACGGTCATACAAAGCAAAAAAAAAAACAATGCTAAAGCTGATACACATAACAACCTGGGTCTAACCCTGTATTATAAGGCTTACATTTGACGTCAGTCTTGTCAGAGTAATCGATTAATTGTGTTCCTAATTGGTTGTCAAGGATGCTGTGCCCCGCCCACTCAGGGGCGCACTCAATTATCTTCCGCAAGCGTGTTTTCCTCTTCCATCTTCACCTTCACTTCACCCTCCTCACGTCTCCTTTTTAAAGGCTACAACTTGTATTCCACCCCCTTGTATCTCACACACTTTTAAGCCCTGCTACGAACACACACACACACAAACACACACACACACACACACAAAAACACACACACACACGCGCACGTACACATTTCCTCAACATCTCGCCCACCCTCCTCACTCTCCATCCTCGCATTTGTCTCTCACACGCCATCGAGTCGACTCTACTTTTTTATTTGCAAGAAAAGGACTTTAGAGCAAGGTCATTCCGAAGCAAATGAGTGGCACTCCTCCGCACACACATTCTTGTGTTTCTTGCCTTCTTTTATATATTTGCATAGTATGTATATATTATCAAAGTTGTAAAAACACATCATTAATAATATAAACATACTATGCATGAATAAAAAAGCTTGTGAAAAATGTGTTGGAATTTCACAAGAAAAACGTATAATTTTGGCAGTATTATAATAAAAGTTGTAACGGTTGAGTGGCATCCTCCAAGGATGCGTCGGCAAAAACACAGCAAAAGGTAAGATAAAAGGATTTATTAAAGTAACAAAACAGGCTAGAAACAAAAACACTGGTGCTAACAGAAAGGCAAACAAAGGGCGCTAGCATAGAAGCTAGGAATATGTACAGAAACACAAACACTTGGCTCGAAGGCACAAAAAGGGAAAAAAAATAATTAGCATGAGAGCTAGAATGAACAAAACGCAGCGCGAGAGCTAGCAAGTAAGAAAAGTTAGTCGTCATCAGTTGCATGAAAGCAAACTAGGAACCCAGACAGAACAACGAAAAGGGGCGAGCCTAAATAAGGCAGTAATCAAAATAGAAACAGGTGTGCATCGAAAAACGAGGGGCAGGTGAACTAATAAGCTACGATGGTGACAAAGCAAACAGGAAATAAGGAGTCAGACGGAGAGATGTACAAAAATGGAAACAAAACAACAAACTGTGAAGATCCGAGCAGCGGATCGCAACAAAAGTCGTAATTTTACTCAACGCAAGTCAAAATTTTACAAGAAAAACTAAACATTTGGGCAATATTATGATAAAAAAGTTTTGATTGATTGACTGAAACTTTTATTAGTAGATTGCACAGTACAGTACATATTCCGTACAATTGACCACTAAATGGTAACACCCCGATACGTTTTTCAACTTGTTTAAGTTGGGGTCCACATTAATCAATTCATGGGACAAATATATACTATCAGCATAATGCAGTCATCACACAAGTTAATCATCAGAGTATATACATTGAATTATTTACATTATTTACAATCTAGTCGGAATTATAGTCAATAACAGTCGCGATTTCACAAGAAAAGCTTAAAATGTTGGCACCTTTATGAAAAAAGTCGTACTTTTACGAGACAATAGTCATAATTTTTAGAAGAAAATTTAAACATTTTGGCAAAATTATAATAATAATCAGAATTTTTTCTTGGCAAAATAATGATAAAAGTCATAATTTTACTCCAAAAATTTCACCGTTTTACAATAACAACAACAATTGGCAATATTGTGATAAAAGTCTGAATTTTATACGACAAAAGTCACCGTTTTGCATCAAAAAGGTAGTAATTTTACATTAAAAAAAATTATTTTATGAGAAAATATTGCAATATTAAAAAAACAGGAAGAGAATTAGAAATTGTTCCCAATTTTATAAGAAAAAAGCCAACACATTGTTGAAAAAAAGACTGCTTTTTTTGAAATTGTTTTTTATCTTCATTATTTACTTGAAGTTAATACAGTATGTCCCTATATACATATTTATTTCATGTTTTTTTTAACTAATTTTGGCCAAAGTGGGCACATTTCAATTCCTCACACACTCTTGTTATTTCATATGTTGACCAGAGGTGGAGCACTTTTAAAACCGACACACAGTCAATTTGAAAAATCCCTCCTTTTTGGGACCACCCTCATTTTGATAGAGACATTCTCTATTAGATGCACACGCACGCAGGCACGCACACACACACAAATTCACACACGCAGGCACGAACACACACACACACACATTCACACAGGCACGCAAGCACGCACGCACGCACACACACACAATTGTATTTGTTATCTTTTGTTATACCTTTGCATAGTATATATATATTAATAATGTTGTAAATACACATCATCAATAATATATACATACTATGCATGTATAAAAAAGCTTGTTGTGCAAAATGAGTTGAAATTTCACAAGAAAAAGGTCACAATTCCACAAAAAAAACTATGAATTTTGGCAGTTTTGTAATTAAAGTTGTCATTTTACTCAACACAAGTCAAAATTTGACACGAAAAACTAAACATTTGTGCAATATTATGATAAAAAAGTTTGAATTATAGTCAATAACAGTCGCAATTTCACAAGAAATGCTTAAAATGTTGGCACCTTTATGAAAAAAGTTGTAGTTTTACAAGACAGTAGTCATAATTTTTTATAAGAAAACTTAAACATTTTGGCAATATTCTAATAATAATCAGAAATTTTTCTTGGCAAAATGATGATAAAAGTCATCATTTTACTCAAAAAATGTCACTGTTTTACAACAACAAAAATTGGCAATATTGTAATAAATGTCAGAATTTTATATGACAAATGTCACCATTTTGCATCAAAATGTAATTTTACATAAAGAAAGTAATTTTATGAGAAAATATTGCAATATTACAGAAAAAGAAAGAATATGATAAATTGTTCCCAATTTTATAAGAAAAAAGTCGACACATTGTGAAAAAAAGACTGCTTTTTAATATATATATATTTTTTTGTAACTGTTTTTTAATCTTCATTATTTACTTGAAGTTATTACAGTATGTCCCGATATACATATTCATTTTATGTTTTTTATTAATTTTGGCCAAAGTGGGCACATTTCAATTTTTCACACACACTTGTTATTACATATGTTGGCCAGAGGGGGAGCACTTTTAAAACCGACACACAATTTAAAAAATCCCTCCTTTTTGGAACCACCCTCATTTTGAGAGACATTCTCTAATAGATGCAATGGTTTTCTGTACTGGGACACATATGGAAGATACTTTTCCTTGTTGGAGCTCCAAGAAGGGTAGAAATACAACGCACGCACGCAATATCGAGATATTAAAAAAAGGCCATATCGCCCAGCCCTAATAGGACAGAAAGAAAGACACATTTTAAATGTATAATATGAATAGCAAACTGTAAATATGGTTTATGGTTTTAAGATGACGCCACGCACATGCAAATACTCAACATTTTGAGGAAATAAAGTAGAAATCTGCAGCGCCGTGGTGAGCGTTGCCCGGCGCTGACATTTTAAACGATTCTGTCTTCCTGCTCCAGCACCGAGGCCTAATTGGACTTGTTGAATATCCCCAAACGATTATAAAACATGTCAGAATGTCAAAGAGGTCTGGCTTTTCCAATCCGCTCATGGTCGTCATCTGAGGGCACCGGCGTCTACACGAGTTGCTATCAACATTAAGAGAGCGCCTGTAAAAGGGTAAAAGGAGTCATGGTATCATTACCACGCCGGCCGGTAAAGGCCAGATGCATATTGAAACCTTTCAAAGGTCAAGGGGCTTCCGAAAAGAGGACACTGATTCTTATTACCACATGACTTTTTACAGACCATATGGGTCAGTTCTTTTCAGACCTCAAAATTGAGCATTTCATGTTAGATAAGGCATCATTTTTGTATTAGATAGCAATTCAATGTGCAGGTGTACCTAATGATGTGTCTAGTCAGTGTTTGCTGAAATGCTCTTTTCCTAATAACTTCTTGTTGGAAACTAAATTGCTGCGGCTCATTTTAAATGAGGGGTTGTCCAAACTTTTTGATATATATCCATCCATCCATTTTCTACCGCTTATTCCCTTTCGGGGTCGCGGGGGGCGCTGGCGCCTATCTCAGCTACAATCGGGCGGAAGGCAGTGTACACCCTGGACAAGTCGCCATCTCATCGCAGATATATATATATATATATATATATATATATATATATATATATATATATATATATATATATATATGTATATATATATATATTTATACACATATAATTTTGCTCCTACCTTGTTAACTTTCGTGACAACCTTCTTACAAAGTTTTGAAATCAATCAGATACATGGATAACTGGAGTGAGTGTTTAAAATGTTCCCATCATGCACTCTAATGGATCTAAATCGGTGTAATTTTGATTTTTTTTTTTTATGGTGTTTGCACGTTTTTCATGATAACCACAAAGTTCAATCAATCAATCAATCAATGTTTACTTATATAGCCCTAAATCACTAGTGTGTCAA
>NC_084639.1:13434622-13502122 GCF_033978795.1 Nerophis ophidion | reverse complement strand
GACACGTTTTAATTAGCATTGTCACAACAGGTACACACATGAACACACATGCAATTTTCCCCGGTCTGTAACCTTGACGAAGTGATGGATTCCCACATAAACACTCGCAAAGGCGTGCATTATACAACACACTTCACCAATGTTAATTTCCCCCTCGAGTCGCGTATTTGCAAGTCTTCTCGACAATCATCAAAGCCCCTTTTGTCTTTGAGTCGGTCAAAAGCGCCGGCGCAGTCATCATTGTCGTCTTGGCTGATGAACGACTCCTCACATTATGCATGCACCGACGGAGCTAAGCCGGATAATACCGCTAATTCCCCGGGCTTATGCGGCGCGGGTATCCGTCGGTGATCTGGGCCGTCGCTACACAATTCCGGTAAATCAGACAACGCCTTTACACAATGTATCTTGTTTTCAAACAGTGGCACAATTACAGTCCAGGTCAAAAGTTTACATACACTTGTAAAGAACATAATGTCATGGCTGTCTTGAGTTTCTGATCATTTCTACAACTCTTGTTTTTTTGTGATAGAGTGATTGGAGCACATACTTGTTGGTCGCAAAAAAGATTCCTGAAGTTTGGTTCTTCTAAGAATTTATTAGATGGATGGAAAGTACTTTATTTATTCCTTCAGGAAAATTAACATTTTCAGCACAATCCCATTCAAGATCAGACAAACATTACAGGGAGACAGAAAAGGATCGCTGATGGGTCTGCCGGCTTCCAGCGCCCCTTACAAAAAAGGTGAGATACAGGTAAACAAGGGGGGGAATTGTATCCATCCATCCATCTTCTTCCGCGGGTCGCGGGGGCAGCAGCCTAAGCAGGGAAGCCCAGACTTCCCTCTCCCCAGCCACTTCGTCTAGCTCTTCCCAGGGGATCCCCGAGGTGTTCCCAGGCCAGTCAGGAGACATAGTCTTCCCAACGTGTCCTGGGTCTTCCCTGTGGCCTCCTACCGGTTGGACGTGCCCTAAACACCTCCCTTGGGAGGAGTTCGGGTGGCATCCTGACCAGATGCCCGAACCACCTCATCTGGCTCCTCTCGATGTGGAGGAGCAGCGGCTTTACTTTGAGTTCCTCCCGGATGACAGAGCTTCTCACCCTATCTCTAAGGGAGAGTCCCGCCACCTGGTGGAGGAAACTCATTTCGGCCGCTTGTACCCGGGTTGTAGAAAAAAATAAAAGATTAAAATAAAATAAAATAAAATAAAATAAATCAGTCTAAGCCTGGGCCCTGGAGAGGGGGTCCAGACTGAGGCCAAGGGAAAAAACAACAACAACTCATAGCCATAGTACACATACCTCTCACATGTGTGTAAGAGGGAAACATCAAAGAACACAAAGGACATTAAAGACATTAAAGCAGCGGATACAACCAGCCACTTCAACATACAGCTATGAACAAAAACTAAAATAAACATATACACTGTAGTGGCCTCTGCGGGCCACTTATTATGGGTCTACTGAAAATGTGAGCAAATCTGCTGGGTCAAAAGTATACATACAGCAATGTTAATATTTGCTTACATGTCCCTTGGCAAGTTTCACTGCAATAACGCGCTTTTGGTAGCCATCCACAAGCTAATGGTTGAATTTTTGACCACTCCTCTTGACAAAATTGGTGCAGTTCAGCTAAATTTGTTGGTGTTCGGCATTGTTCACATGTTTAAGTCAGGACTTTGGGAAGGCCATTCTAAAACCTTAAAGGCCTACTGAAACCCACTACTACCCACCACGCAGTCTGACAGTTTATATATCAATGATGAAATATCAACATTGCAACACATGCCAATACGGCCTTTTTAGTTTACTAAATTACAATTCTAAATTTCCCGGGAGTTTCGTCCTGGAAACGTCGTGTAATGATGACGTGTACGCAAGACGTCACGGGTTTTTAGGAAGTATGAGCGCTGCACACACACACAGCTAAACGTCGTCTGCTTAAACGATACAGTTTTTTGGACATCTGTGTTGCTGAATCTTTTGCAATTTGTTCAATTAATATTGGAGAAGTCACAGTAGAAAGATGGAGTTGGGAAGCTTTAGCCTTTAGCCACACAAACACATAGTGATTCCTTGTTTAAAATTCCTGGAGGTGAAACGTTACTATGGATCACAGTGCGGTCAAGCGAACATGAATCAAGACAGAATGTCAACCAGGTGGTTTCGGTGAGAAAATTGTTGTTAATAAGTCGCTTCTTACCGGAGAAAAGCTGAGCTTGTGCCGTCCATGAAGCTGCCGTCCACTCCCCTGAGACACTGCGCGTCAACACACCCATGGAGACACCCTTCCGATTATCAGGTACTATTAAACTCACTAAAACACTAGCAAAACAATAGAAAGATAAGGGATTTCCCAGAATGATCCTATTAAATGAGTCTAAAAACATCGGAATCCGTCCCAATCGCGTTTTATTTTTCTCTAGTTCGTCGCTATCAATATCCTCAAACACAAATCTTTCATCCTCGCTCAAATTAATGGGGAAATTGTCGTTTTCTCCGTCCGAATAGGCTCCCATTAAAAACAATGTGAATAGTATGTGAGGAGCGACTTCCGGTGAAGGCAGAGCTTTTGTCTTAGCACCGAAAGTTGATTGCTTTATCGTCGATGTTCCCTACTAAATCCTTTCAGCAAAAATATGGCAATATCGCGAAACGATCTAGTATGACACATAGAATGGACCTGCTATCCCCGTTTGAATAAGAAAATCTCATTCCAGTAGGCCTTTAATTCTGGCCTGATTTAGCTATTCTTTTACCACTTTTGGCGTGTGTTTGGGGTCATTGTCCTGTTGGAACACCCAACCGCGCCCAAGACCCAACCTCCGGGCTGATGATTTTAGGTTGTCCTGAAGAATTTGGAGGTAATCCTACTTTTTCATTGTCCCATTTACTCTCTGTAAAGCACCAGTTTCATTGGCAGCAAAACAGGCCCGGCGCATAACTCTACCACCACCGTGCTTGACGGTATGGATGGTCTTTCTGGGATTAAAAGCCTCACCTGTTCTCCTCTACACATATTGCCGGGTATTGTGTCATAACAGCTCAATTTTTGTTTCATCTGACCACAGAACTTTCCTCCAGAAGGTCTTATCTTTGTCCATGTGATCAGCAGCAAACTTAAGGTTTATCTTCTGGAGCAAAGGCTTCCTTCTTGCATGGCAGCCTCTCAGTCCATGGTGATGCAAAACATGCTTGACTGTGGACACTGACACTTGTGTTCCAGCAACTTCCAGTTCATTGCAGACCTGCTTTTTGGTGGTTCTCAGTTGACTCTTGATCATCCTGACCAATTTTCTCTCAGCAACAGGTGATAGCTTGCGTTTTCTTCTTGATGATGGCAGTGACAAAACTGTGCCATGCACTATACTTAAGAACAATTGTCTGCACAGTTGCTCTTGGGACCTTAAGCTGCTTTGAAATGGCTCCAAGTGACTTTCCTGACTTGTTCAAGTTGATGGTTCGTTTTTTCAGATCTGTGCTGAGTTCCTTTGACTTTCCCATTGTCGCGTTTGTAACCGAGTCTAATGACTGCATCACATGAGCCCTATTTAAATGGGCTCAGGGAAGTCAACAGGTGTCGTCAATCATAATCACTCACATGAAGTTAAGAAGCCATGCTATGAAGCTAATTTGATTTGATTGTAACTTTCTACATCACCAAAATTGATAATGTATGTTGCTTTATGTATACTTTTGACCCAGCCGATTTAGTCACATTTTCATTCATAAAAGAACCAAACTTCAAGAATGTTTTTGTGACCAACAAGTATGTGCTCCAATCACTCCATTACAAAAAATAAGAGTTGTAGAAATTATTGGAAACTCAAGACAGCCATCTTTGCAAGTATATGTAAAGTTTTCACCACGACTGTAGACACCCAGATTAAAGTCAAACATATTATTCCTATCTCACCTTGAATCCAAACGGACAGGTGCAGTGGTAGGATCCCAACTCATCTGAGACACAGGTTCCGTTATTCTGGCACGGATCCGCCAGGCAGGGGGCACACTTTGACACGAGACTGATATCCACCGGGCCTGATAGGGATGAAAGGATGAAGAGAAGGACAGTGAGATGGTGATCCAGATAGGAGCGATGAAGATAAGAGATCCAAAGGACAACGTCTGCAGGTAAAGCCATAAATCATGCTGTAAAAGGTGGTGTGCTTTTATTCTTCACAGGGAGCGCTAACGAGAGACATGAAGGTGATTTATGGAGGAGAGCAACCGCTTTCCTCAACCCTTTAAACTAGCTCTTTACCCAGCTTTAACCTCTGTAAATGAAGACATTCATCCTAAAAGGGTAGCAACCTTTTGTCATTGAATTAACCGCTGATTATACAACAAGTCAAGATTGCTTTTGTCGGAGCCATGCCAGGCTCAGGCCCACCTCTTCCAGTACCGTTTTAAAACGTAGCTATTTACACAGCCTCTAACGCAAGCAAATAGGGCTGCGAATCTTTGGGTGTCCCACGATTCGATTCAATATCGATTCTTGGGGTCGTGATTCGATTATAAATTGATTTTTTCGATTCAACGCGATTCTCGATTGAAAAACAATATTTTTCCGATTCAAAACAATTCTCTATTAATTCAATACATAGGATTTCAGCAGGATCTACCCCAGTCTGCTGACATGCTAGCAGAGTAGTAGATTTTTTTACAATGTTTTATCAACTGATCGCAATAATGTAAATTTGTTTTAACTATTAAACAAATCAAAATTCTGAATCGCACAACGTGAAAATCGCGATTTAAATTCGAATCTATTTTTTTCTCACACCCTTAATATATATATATATATATATATATATATAATGGGCTTCACGGTGGCAGAGGGGTTAGTGCATCTGCCTCACAATACGAAGTTCCTGCAGTCCTGGGTTCAAATCCAGGCTCGGGATCTTTCTGTGTGGAGTTTGCATGTTCTCCCCGTGAATGCGTGGGTTCCCTCCGGGTACTCCGGCTTCCTCCCACCTCCAAAGACATGCACCTGGGGATAGGTTGATTGGCAACACTAATTTGGCCCTAGTGTGTGAATGTTGTGTGTCTATCTGTGTTGGCCCTGCGATGAGGTGGCGACTTGTCCAGGGTGTACCCCGCCTTCTGCCTGATTGTAGCTGAGATAGGCGCCAGCGCCCCCCACGACCCCAAAAGGGAATAAGCGGTAGAAAATGGATGGATGGATATATATATATATATATATATATATATACACACACAGTGGGGCAAAAAAGTATTTAGTCAGCCACCGATTGTGCAAGTTCTCCCACTTAAAATGATGACAGAGGTCTGTAGTTTTCATCATAGGTACACTTCAACTGTGAGAGACAGAATGTGAAAAAAAAATCCAGAAATTCACATTGTAGGAATTTTAAAGAATTTATTTCTAAATTCTGGTGGAAAATAAGTATTAGGTCAATAACAACAATTCAATACTTTGTAATATAACCTTTGTTGGCAATAACAGAGGTCAAACGATTAGTATAGGTCTTTACCAGGTCTGCACACACAGTAGCTGGTATTTTGGCCCATTCCTCTATGCAGATCTTCTCGAGAGCATTGATGTTTTGGGACTGTCCCCGAGCAACACGGACTTTCAACTCCCTCCACAGATTTTCTATGGGGTTGAGGTCTGGAGACTGGCTAGGCCACTCCAAGACTTTCAAATGCTTCTTACGGAGCCACTCCTTCGTTGCCCGGTCGGTGTGTTTGGGATCATTGTCAGGCTGGAAGACCCAGCCACGTTTCATCTTCAAAGCTCTCACTAATGGAAAGAGGTTTTGGCTCAAAATCTCACGATACATGGCCGCATTCATTCTTTCCTTAACACAGATCAATCGTGCTGTCCCCTTAGCAGAAAAACAGCCCCAAAGCATGATGTTTCCACCCCCATGCTTCAAAGTAGGTATGGTGGTCTTGGGATGCAACTCAGTATTCTTCTTCCTCCAAACACGACGAGTTGAGTTTATACCAAAAAGTTCTATTTTGGTTTCATCTGACCACATGACATTCTCCCAATCCTCTGCTGTATCATCCATGTGCTCTCTGGCAAACTTCAGACGGGCCTGGACATGCACTAGCTTAAGCAGGGGTGCACGTCTGGCACCGCAGGATTTCATTCCCTGTCGGCCTAGTGTGTTACTGATGGTAACCTTTGTTACTTTGGTCCCAGCTCTCTACAGGTCATTCACCAGGTGGTTCTGGGATTTTTGCTCACCGTTCTCATGATCATTTTGAACCCACGGGATGAGATCTTGCACGGAGCCCCAGATCGAGGGAGATTATCAGTGGTCTTGTATGTCTTCCATTTTCTGATAATTGCTCCCACAGTTGATTTTTTCACACCAAGCTGCTTGCCTATTGTAGATTCACTCTTCCCAGTCTGGTGCAGGTCTACAATTATTTTCCTGGTGTCCTTCGACAGCTCTTTGGTCTTGGCCATAGTGGAGTTTGGAGTCTGACTGTTTGACGCTGTGGAGAGGTGTTTTTTATACAGATAACACGTTCAAACAAGTGCCATTAGTACAGGTAACGAGTGGAAGACAGAAGAGCTTCTTATAGAAGAAGTTACAGGTCTGTGAGAGCCAGAGATCTTCCTTGTTTGAAGTGACCAAATACTTTTTTTCCACCATATTTTACAAATAAATTCTTTAAAACTCCTACAATGTGAATTCTTGGATTTTTTTTTCACATTCCGTCTCTCACAATTGAAGTGTACCTATGATGAAAATTACAGACCTCCGGTATAGCTCGGTTGGTAGAGCGGCCATGCCAGCAACTTGAGGGTTGCAGGTTCGATTCCCGCTTCAGCCATCCTATTCACTGCCGTTGTGTCCTTGGGCAAGACACTTTACCCACCTGCTCCCAGTGCCAACCACACTGGTTTAAATGTAACTTAGATATTTGGTTTCACTATGTAAAACGCTTTGAGTCACTAGAGAAAAGCGCTATATAAATATAATTCACTTCACTTCACATCATTTTAAGTGGGAGAACTTGCACAATCGGTGGCTGACTAAATACATTTTTGCCCCACTGTGTATATGTGTGTATATATATATATATATATATATATATATGCTGGCTCACCTGGCCTCCTGTGCACTTAAGATGCAACTTTAAGGTTTTACTACTACCATATAAAATACTACACGGTCTAGCTCCATCCTATCTTGCTGATTGTATTGTACCATACGTCCCGGTCACAAATCTGCGTTCTAAGAACTCCGGCTTATTAGTGATTCCCGGAGCCCCAAAAGATTATGCGTGCTATAGAGCAGTGGTTCTTAAATGGGGGTATGCGTACCCCTGGGGGTACTTGAATGTATGCCAAGGGGTACGTGAGATTTTAAAAATAAAAAATCTAAAAATCGCGAAAATTCAAAAATCCTTTATAAATATATCTTTTGAATAATACTTCAACAAAATATGAATGTAAGTTCATAAACTGTGAAAAGAAATGCAACAATGCAATATTCAGTGCATCATAATGCCTCATTTGTAGGTATATTTGCATTCAGCCTTTCCCCCCACCCACATTTAATGCCAAACAAACACATACCAATCGTTGGTTAGAAGGCGATCGCCGAATTCGTCCTCGCTTCCTCCCGTGTCGCTGTCTGTCGTTATATGGCTCAAAACCTTCTGTTTCTTCTTTAATTTTGTTTTCGGTACCTGCCTCCACACTCTAACCACCCGTTTCAATACATGCGTAATCTGTTGAATCACTTACGGCGCTGAAATCCAAGTCTGAATCTGAGCTACTATCGCTATACCTTTCTGTGCTATCTGCCATGTTTGTTTCTTTGTGTTCACGCTGTGACGTCACAGGACAATAGACGGGTGGATACAAGGACGGTTAAATCAGGCACTTTGAAGCCGTTTTTCGGGATATTGCGTGATGGGTAAAATTTTGAGAAAAACTTCGAAAAATAAAATAAGCCACTGGGAACTGATTTTTATTGGTTTTAACCCTTCAGAAATTGTGATAATGTTCCCCTTTAAACGTAAAAGAAAAGGTATTAGCTACAGACCCAGATAAGAAGATTTAAAGTGGGTCAACCACTGATAAATGTAAGAATAAAATGGAAGTAATCAGTTCATGCATTCAATACAAAAGTGCATACAAAAGGTTAAAGGCCTACAGAAACTCACTACTACCGACCACGCAGTCTGATAGTTTATATATCAATGATGAAATATTAACATTGCAACACATGCCAATACGGCCTTTTTAGTTTACTAAATTACAATTTTAAATTTCCCGCGGAGTTTCTTGTTGAAAATGTCGCGGAATGATGACACTTATGTTGACGCGTGCACATGACATCTCGGGTTGTAGCGGACATATTAGCCCAGCACCACACTCTGCTAAAAGTCGTCTCTTTTCATCGCATAATTACACCGTATTTTGGACATCTGTGTTGCTGAATCTTTTGCAATTTGTTCAATTAATAATGGAGACTATAAAGAAGAATGCTGTTGGTGGAAAGCGGTGGATTGCAGCTGCCTTTAGCACCGAGACACAGCCGGTGTTTCTTTGTTGTGAAGCTTTAACACAGAGCGGTCAAGCGAACATGTTTCTCTCCGTCAACCAGCAAGTTTTTGGATGGGAAAATTGTGATATTAAGTCGGCTCTTACCGGAGACTGTAGTGGATTATGGGACTTCCTCCTGCAGCTCAAAAAGGCAGCTGTGATCTTGGCTCCTCCATCGGCTTCTCTGAGAGACACTGGCGTTCACCGCAGCCATCCGACTTTCAGGTATGTCTTTACAATCTCACTAAAACCCTCTTAAAACAATAAGCAGATAAGGGATCTTCCAGAATTATTCTAGTAAATGTGTCTAATTACATCCGAAACGGTCCCACTGCCGCCGCCTGGAGCCGTGTTTTTTTTTTTTTTTTGTGCTTCACTCTAACTTTCCTTATCCACAAATCTTTCATCCTCATTCAAAATAATGGGGAAATTGTCGCTTTCTCTTTCCGAAAAGCTCTTGCTGCTGGATGCTCACATTATAAACAATGTGAGGATGTGAGGAGCTCCACAACCCGTGACGTCACGCGCATATCGTCTGCTACTTCCGGTTAGGCAAGGCTTTTTTATTAGTGACCAAAAGTTGCGAACTTTATCGTGGATGTTCTCTACTAAATCCTTTCAGCAAAAATATGGCAATACCGCGAAATGATCAAGTATGACACATAGAATGGACCTGCTATCCCCGTTTGAATAAAAAAAATCTCATTTCAGTAGGCCTTTAGAATAGGCTATTTTTTACCTTTACACTGAAATCTGTTGAGCGGTGTAGTGAGCAGCAGCCTGTCAGCCATGTCGGGAGGTCCGCTGCAGCGAGCAATGCCTGCCAAAAGCCACTTGCTTAACATTTTTCCACAAAAACATCTTTTTTTGCTTTCAATCTTACCAGGCTCTTTAAAGCCGGCCTTCACCCACTGGGAGAGCCAGCGCAGGTCGCAGTTACAGTACAAGGGGTTTGCACCAAGGGCACTAGACATGTTCACAAAGAATAGCGTCAACGGACACATTTGCTAGTGGGACTTACAGGTGAGACTACGAGGTGAGATGAATGAACGCGGGACTTACAGGTGAGACAAGGAGGTGAGATGATTGAACGCGCCGTCGGGGATCGTGGAGAGGTCGTTGCCGTGGAGTGTCCTGAGGGAAGAAAAACAAAAAAAAAAGTTAAAAAATGATGTACCTACTTTCTGTTAGTTGGGGCAATATAGCTCGGTTGGTAGAGTGGCCGTGCCAGCAACTTGAGCGTTCCAGGTTCGATCCCCGCTTTCGCCATGCTAGTCACTACCCACCTGCATCCCAGTACCACCCACACTGGTTTAAATGTAACTCTCAGATATTGGGTTTCACTATGTAAAGCGCTTTGAGTCACTAGAGAAAAGCGCTATATAAATATAATTCAATTCACTTCACTTTAGTCACAAAACCCGAGTTACGTCGTCAGTCAGGTGAGACAAATCACACACAACAGAGTAAATGATTCAAATGATCTGCACCTCCTCAGCAGCAGGAGACCATCATCTGCTTCTATAATGAAACTAAATATTTATATAAAAAAAAGTAAACAAAACAAATATTTAGGGCGCTGGTGTCAGAATGGAATATATCAACCAATCAATCAATGTTTATTTATACAGCCCTAAATCACAAGTGTCTCAAAGGGCTGCAAAAGCCACAACGACATACAGAGCCCACATAAGGGCAAGGAAAAACTCACCACAGTGGGACGTCGATGACAATGACTTTGAGAAACCTTGGATAGGACCGCATATGTGGGCAACTCCCCCCGCCCCCTCCCCCTCTACGGGAGCCCGAAAGCAATGGATGTCGAGCGGGTCCAACATGATATTGTGAAAGTCCAGTCCATAGTGGATCCAACATAATAGTGAGAGTCCAGTCCATAGTAGATCTAATAATATGCATGAATATACACTAAATTGCCACAAGTATTTGGCCACCTGCCTTGATTCACATATGAACTTGAAGTGCCATCCCATTCCTAACCCATTGGGTTCTTCAATATGATGTCGGTCCACCTTTTGCAGCTGTTACAGCTTCATCTCTTCTGGGAAGGCTGTCCACAAAGATGCGGAGTGTGTTTATAGGAATTTTCTACCACTCCTCCAAAATCGCGTTGGTGAGGTCACGCATTAGTGTTGGTCCATAAAGGCCTGGCTCTCAGTCTCCGTTTTAATTAATCCCAAAGGTGTTCTATCTCAGTGGTCCCCAACCTGGACCGTGGCCCGATTGGTACCGGGCCGCAGAATAATTTTTTATTCATTTTTATTTAAAAAAAATAAAAATAAAAAATAAAAAAATAAAAAATATATATATATATATATTTATTTATTTATTTTTTATTATTAAATCAACATAAAAAACACAATATACACTTACAATTAGTGCACCAACCACAAAAACCTCCCCTTTTCATGACAAAAACGTCCCTTTTTCATGACAAAGGAAAAAAAAAAAAAAAAAAAGGATTCCCCCCGGGCCGCGGGACAAATTATTAAACGTTGACCGTTCCGCGGATATAAAAAGGTTGGGTACCACTGGGTTCAGGTCAGGACTCTGTGCAGGCCAGTCAAGTTTATCAAGTTATGGACCTTGCTTTGTGCAATGGTGCACAGTCATGTTGGAGGAGGAAGGGGCCCGCTCCAAACTGTTCCCATAAGGTTGGGAGCATAGAATTGTCCAAAATGTTTCAGTATCTTGGTGCATTCAAAGTTCCTTTCACTAGAACTAAGGGGTCAAGCCCAACTCCTGAAAAACAAATCCACAACATAATTCCTCCTCCACCAAATTTCACACTTGGCAAAATGCAGTCCGAAATGTACCGTTCTCCCGGCAACCTCCAAACCCAGACTCGTCCATCATATTTCCAGATGGATAAGCCTGATTAATCACTCCAGAGAAGGCGTCTCCACTGCTCTAGTCCAGTTGCGACGTGCTAAAGCTTAACTACTACATCCGACACTTTGCATTGGACTTGGCATTCTATGGCTTAGATGCATCTGCTCGGCCATGGAAACCCATTCCATGAAGCTCTCTGCGTACTGTACGTGGGCTAATTGGAAGGTCACATGACGTTTGGCGCTCTGTAGCAACTGACTATGCAGAAAGTCTTTGCACTATGCACTTCAGCATCCGCTGACACCTCTCTGTCAGTTTACGTGGCCTACCACTTGGTGGCTGAGTTGCTGTTGTTCCCAAACTCTTAAAATAAAGCCCACAGTGGACTTTGGAATATTTATGTGTGAGGAAATTTCACGACTGGATTCGTTCCACTCTGGAAATCACTGAGCTCCCGAGAGCGGTCCATTCTTTCACAAATGTTTGTAGAAACAGTCTCCATGCCTAAGTGCTTGATTTTATTCACCCCTGTGATTAGGACACCTTATCATTTGGATGGGTGGCCAAATACTTTTGGCAATATAGTGTATATTGTGAGCGAAGACTTGCACATATGTGTGTATGAGAGAGGATGTTATTTCCAAATGTGAAAACTCATTATAGATACGCTAATTCGTTAAACTTTCATAATGAGTTATAATGCACGAGGAACTTGAAAATGCAATTTATTTTATTGAACGCATTGATGAACAACAACAACACAGCAGCAACATAATTAGTTAAGAGGTAGATAAAGCTGCTGCATACTAACCACTCATAAAACTCCAAATGCAGCTACTACCGCCTTGTGGAGTAAATCATTTAAAAACAACAACTATATCAGGGGGTTGCCTACAGCCACAGCTGCCCTTGTTTTGTAACCCAATGCTAATTAGAGACCCCTTCGTATTTTTTGTTTTTGTAAACCACACCACCACGGAAGGTTAATGGACAGAAGCGTTAATTGGATAATTGACGGATTAGGTTGTAGTCACCTGACATCACGTCCGGCTCGTCTATGCGAGGCTCGAAGTGGTGGTACTGAAAAATGCCATATGTCACACCGCGGTGAGGGAAGGTTTGGTTTTTCTGTCTTGTGATTTACGTGTTTTATTTTGAAAAGCTAACCTCTTGTTTCAGACCACGGGCCCTTCCTCTTGTGTCACCGGTCTGACGTCATCCTTGATTCCTGATTGTTTCCACCTGTTCCCCATCACTCCCACATCCTATTGAAACTCACTTCTCTGTTTGTCCTTTGCCAGATTGTCTCGTCTATCGTGCCATGTTCATGTCCAAGTCCATGTCCTTGATTCCCTCCTTGCCTTGCTCCTGTTTTTTTCTTGTTCTCCTTAATTTTTGATCATCGCAGTTATTTTTTGCTGAACTTTTGAGTTTACTTTTTACTCCTTCGAGCGTCCTTAGTTTTCCTTCGTCGACCAAATTGGTGAGTTTTTTGTTATTCCAAATTTCGTTTTATTTCCTCATTGATTGAGTGATGTTTTGTTTATTCATAGATATTGTATTTGTATATATTATTAGTGTTTATTTTTCCTCCTGTTGGAGCGCTTTTTATCCATTCTTCCTGATATTCTATTTTTGTTAAGTTATTTTCTTAAAGTAGTATTCCTCCTTTTTTTTTGGAGTGATTTTTGAGTTAAGTGTTTATCCTCGGATTTATTTTCCGTACGTTATATGTATTTTTGTGAAATACTTTTTTACCGGAGGTTAAAAAGTTATTTCAAAATAAAAGCTGTTATTTTTGGAAACTTCCTCTCTGCATCTGGGTCCTCTCATTTCCAAGTCGTAACACCATATGCGTACATTTGTTTAGGCTGTTCAAATCAGGAAAATGATAGAAGTTTCTTCGGAGAAGTGATCAAGAAGGGCGAAATATGTCAAGATTTTGCAAAAGACGACGAATATAGTAACACACACTACAGCAGGGGTGGGCATTACGTCGATCGCGAGCTACCGGTCGATCTCGGAGGGTGTGTCAGTCGATCTCAAGCCAGGCATTAAAAAAAAGACAAAAATTAGCAATCATCAATCCTCACCAAGACGTCACTTTCGTCCGTTGTTTGACATTTTCGGCTCCCGAGGATCTTGTGAGATGACGCTGGCTGCAGCGAGCTCATTATTAAGAAAAAAATCCCATGCAGGACGAAGAGAAACACTTTTTATTTCAACAGACTCTTGGGCCGTACCTGCTGTCAAAACTCTAAAGACCGACTGAAGAGTTCCTGTCTTCAACATAAAAGACCTGCTTCATGCTGCCTGTGCTAACAAAATAAGTCTCAGAAAGCTAGCGTGCACAAGCCATACTTGCCAAACATCCCGGATTTTCCGGGAGACTCCCGAAATTCAGCGCTTCTCCCGAAAACAATATTCTCCCGAAAATCTCCCGAAATTCAGCGGCGCTGGAGGACACGCCCCCTCCAGCTTCATGCGGACCTGAGTGGGGAGTTGGGGACAGCGGTTTTTACGTCCACTTTCCCACTATATAAACAGCTTGCCTGCCCAATCACAAACATCTACGGATTTTAATCAAAAACTGCACACACAAGGAGACGAAGCATAAGAACGAGAAAGTTAGAGCCATGGCGACGCCGTCTGTAATAGAGTGATTCTATGTTGTCTGCGTTATGGGGTTGCTTTTTGATTGGCCAACCATTTATGTGGTGTTGCGCACCTGACGGCAAGTGACTCTCGCCAGTACGCAAATGGCAGAACAAAGGTTACTCAAATAGTAAAAGGTAAGTGTTGCTGTTTTTTTTATAGTAACCAGCAAGCAGAGTACAGTTAGTAGAACAACTGTGTTTTTATGACTGTGTATTTGATAGGTGCCGTCTGAAATTCAACTATTTATTTTATTTATATATGTGACCCCGAAAGGGAATAAGCGGTAGAAAATGGATGGATGGATAAAATAAATATATATAGCTATAATTCACTGAAAGTCAAGTATTTCTAACACAAATATATATATATATATATATATATATATATATATATATATATATATATATATATATATATATATATATATATATATATATGTATATAAAACATTTCATATTCATCCGAGAGAGTCTTGCTACCAGTTTCCTTGACCCAGCCACACACAAAGAAGTTCTCAACCTCCATATTTTTCTAAGATTTCATTTGTTTCATCGTGTAAAATGAAGTCTGGAGCACCAGATAGTTCAAGCCTGTCTGGGAACACGACCAGTGGTAAATCCTTCATATCACTCGACAAATCTTTTTTCATGAACTATAGGTTTGGATTATATTGCAAAGCCTGCATTTTTTTCTCGCATCTGCTTTTAGTAGGAAGATCTAAGCCCCTTGCGTACTCAGATTGTTTGCTGCACATTTAACCAACACTTCGTTTACTGACTGAATACAACCTATACATTGTAAGTATGTGTGAGAGCGTCGTCTCTAGAGTGCGAGTGTGTGTCCGCCAAAAACCTGACTTGTGTGCATGTTTTCCGTGTCAGTTACTAATAGCCCCCCTACACAGGCCTGCCTCTGAGGGGGCTGCGGGTAATAAGAGAAGTGACAGTGATGACTGCCTGGCAACAGGTTGCTAAGAGGGTGGGCAGTCTGCACGGGAACAAACTAAAATCGAAGGAGATGAAGAAGGAACAAAGAGAGGAGACGTCTAACGGGCATCAAACACGTCAAAAGTGGTAAAGGAATGGCTAAATCAGGCTAGAATGAAGGTTTTAGAATGGCCTGCACAAAGTCCTGATTTAAACGTGTAGACCAGGGGTCACCAACCTTTTTGAAACCAAGAGCTACTTCTTGGGTACTGATTAATGCGAAGGGCTACCAGTTTGATACACACTTAAATAAATTGCCAGAAATAGCCAATTTGCTCAATTTACCTTTAATAAATATATATATATATATATAAATGGGTATTTCTGTCTGTCATTCCGTCGTACATTTTTTTTCCTTTTACGGAAGGATTTTTGTAGGGAATAAAAGATGAAAAAAACACTTAATTGAACGGTTTAAAAGAGGAGAAAACACGAAAACATTTTAAATACAATTTTGAAACACAGTTTATCTTCAATTTCGACTCTTTAAAATTCAAAATTCCACCAAGAAAAATGAAAGGAAAAACTAGCTAAATAGAATCTTTCTGAAAAAAAAAAAAAAAAAAATTATGGAACATCATTAGTAATTTTTCCGGATTAAGATTAATTTTAGAATTTTGATGACATGTTTTAAATAGGTTAAAACCCAATCTGCACTTTGTTAGAATATATAACAAATTGGACTAAGCTATATTTCTAACAAGACAACGCATTATTTCTTCTAGATTTTCTGGAACAAAATTTTTAAAAGAAATATAAAATAATTTGAAATAAGATTTAAATTTGATTTTACAGATTTTCTAGATTCGCCAGAAGAATTTTTTTGAATTTTAATCATAATAAGTTAGAATAAATATTTCACAAATATTCTTCGTCAAAAAAACAGAAGCTAAAATGAAGAATTAAATTAAAATGTATTTATTATACTTTACAACAACAACAATAAATACTTGAACATTGATTTGAATTCTCAGGAAAGAAGAGGAAGGAATTTAAACGGTAAAAAGGTATATGTGTTTAAAAATCCTAAAATCATTTTTAAGGTTGTATTTTTTCTCTAAAATTGCCTTTCTGAAAGTTATAAGAAGCAAAGTAAAATAATAAATGAATTTATTTAAACAAGTGAAAACCGAGTCTTTAAAATATTTTCTTGGCTTTTTAAATTCTATTTGAGTTTTGTCTCTCTTAGAATCAAAAATGTTGAGCAAAACGAGACCAGCTTGCTAGTAAATAAATAAAATTAAAAAAATAGAGGCAGCTCACTGGTAAGTGCTGCTATTTGAGCTATTTTTAGAACAGGCCAGCGGGCGACTCATCTGGTCCTTACGGGCTATCTGGTGCCCTCGGGCACAGCGTTGGTGACCCCTGACGTAAACGATGCTGAAGAAACAAGTCCATGTCAGAAAACCAACAAATTTAACTGAACTGCACCAATTGTGTCAAAAGGAGTGGTCAAAAATTCAACCAGAAGCTTGTGGATGGCTACCAAAAGCGCCTTATTGCAGTGAAACTTGCCAAGGGACATGTAACCAAATATTAACATTGCTGTATGTACACTTTTGACCCAGCAGATTTGCTCACATTTTCAGTAGACCCATAATAAATTCATAAAAGGAGCAAACTTCATGAATGTTTTTTGTGACCAACAAGTATGTGCTCCAATCACTCTATCACAAACAAATAAGAGTTGTAGAAATGATTGGAAACTCAAGACAGCCATGACATCATGTTCTTTACAAGTGTATGTAAACTTTTGACCAAGACTGTATAAAATCAAACATCTGACGTCACGTCAGGTTGCAGACTTTAACACCAGCTGGGCAAACGATCACTCAAGCAGCCCTCAGAGCGTACAAGTCGGACTGCCTTTGAGGTAATATTGCAGTTTTCCATGCCAACAAAGCAAGCACGCCTGATAGAACACACTGGGATGTTCAGTAAAGGGTCCCCTCTTCAAAAATGCACTAGCTCAATGCTAATTTACATTAGATTTGCCATAGACATTGTACTGATTAGCATCTGTGATTTTACATGGCCATTTTTGGTAATATATACTACAACTAAGATCCACGTTGCAATCAAACTTTTGTGTAATAAGTACAATACCTACAGTATAAACACTTTTTAGGGCACAACTACTTGACTTGCAAAGTGTTTCTTAACCATAGGGCAAGGTCCCATTGTTGTATATGTTTATCAAACAAGCAGAAGAAGTCTGGAGCTTAAAGGCCTACTGAAACCCACTACTACCCACCACGCAGTCTGATAGTTTATATATCAATGATGAAATATTAACATTGCAACAAATGCCAATACGGCCTTTTTAGTTTACTAAATTGCAATTTTAAATTTCCCGGGACTTTTTTCTTGAACACTTGAATGATGATGATGACGTGTACGCTTGACGTCACGGGCTGTTATGAATATGAGCGCTGCGTACACACACAGCTAAAAGTCGTCTGCTTTAACGGCATAATTACACAGTATTTTGGACATCTGTGTTGCTGAATCTTTTGCAATTTGTTCGATTAATAATGGAGAAGTCAAAGTAGAAAGACGGAGTTGGGAAGCTTTAGCCTTTAGCCAGACAAACACACGGTGATTCATTGTTTAAAATTCACGGAGGTGAAACTTTACTATGGATCACAGCGAACATGGATCCCAACCGAATGTCAACCAGCAGGTTTCGGTGAAAAAATTATGGTAAAAAGGCGCTTCTTACCGGAGATCAGCTGAGCTTGTGCCGCCCATAAAGCTGCCGTCGACTTCCCTGAGACATTGGCGTCAAAACACACCCGAGGACACACACCTCCGACTATCAGGTACTATTAAACTCACTAAAACACTAGCAACACAATAGAAAGATAAGGGATTTCCCAGAATTATCCTAGTAAATGTGTCAAAAAACATCTGAATCCGTCCCAATGCAATCGCGTTTTTTTTTTAAACTATTTTTTATTTTTTAACTAGTTTATTTCATTTTTTTTCTTGTCCATCGCTATCAATATCCTCAAACACAAATCTTTCATCCTCGCTCAAATTAATGACGAAATTGTCGTTTTCTCGGTCCGAATAGCACTTTTTGTTGGAGGCTCCCATTAAAAACAATGTGAGAGATGTGAGGAGCCATTAACATGTGATGTCATCGTCTGCGACTTCTGGAAGAGGCATATTCTACAGTTGCAAACTTTATCGTGGATGTTCTCTACTAAATCCTTTCCGCAAAAATATGGCAATATCGCGAAATGATCAAGTATGACACATAGAATGGACCTGCTATCCCCGTTTAAATAAGAAATTATTATTTCAGTAGGCCTTTAAGAACCCATCCATCCATCCACTTTCTACTGCTTGTCCCGTTCGGGGTCGCGGGGGGTCGCTGGAGCCTATCTCAGCTGCATTTGGGCGGAAGCCAGGGTACACCCTGGACAAGTCGCCACCTCATCACGGGGCCAACACAGATTGACGGACAACATTCACACACTAGGGCCCATTTAGTGTTGCCAATCAACCTATCCCCAGGTGCATGTCTTTGGAGGTGGGAGGAAGCCGGAGAACCCGAAGGGAACCCACTCAGTCACGGGGAAAGTAGGCAAACTCCACATAGAAAGATCCGAGTGTTATGATCCGCCGCCCGGATCATGCATTGTTTTGGTTTTTGAGTCCTTTTTGTGTTCCCTGATTATTTTTGGACTCTTCCGATCCCAAGTTGTGCACTTCCTTGTTTTATTTTTGTTACCATGGTTTCACATTTTTTCCACCTGCTCTGCTTTTGACACGCACCTGGGTTTTGATTTCTGCCTTAGTATCTAAGCCTGCCTTCTACCTCAGTTCTTTCTTGATCCGCTGTTTGCTAATAGCGACACTCACGTTGGTTCTCTTCCTTGTATATTCTTGTGCTAAGTTTCGTCTTAGCTTCTCGTGCGCTAAGCACGCACATTTTTGGAGTCTGTTCTCGTTGCTATGTGTTAGCCTAGCTCCCCGTGCGTTGGGCACGCCTTTTCTTTTGTCTGTTTGTATCAGTGTTATTTTATTTTTGTATTAAACCAAGCTCCTAAATGCCATCCTGTCCGATCTGGTCCATTTGCATCTTGCGGTGACACATCGCGCATCCACGATGCATTTTCTACGTGACACAAAGCCCGGGATTGAACTCAGGATTACTTAGGACATGGGTGTCAAACTCTATTTGGCCCTTGAGGCAATATCATTTTAACATTAGAGCTGGCCCGCCGATATCATACAGCGATGGTGCCGCTGTAACACCGCATTCACCGCTAATACTCATGCTTGCCAACCCTCCCAATTTTCCCGGGAGACTCCTAAAGTTCAGTGCCCCTCCCAAAAATCAACCATTCTCCCAAATTTCTACCAAATTCCACCCGGACAACAATATTGGGGGCGGCCTTTAAGGCACTCCCTTTAGCATTCCCTACAACCTGTCATCACGTCTGCTTTTCCTCCATACAAACAGCGTGCCAAACACAGTCACATTAATATTTGCGGCTTTTACACACACACAAATTAATGCAAAGCATACTTGGTCAACAGCCATACAGGTCACACTGAGGGTGGCCATATAAAAACAGCTTTAACACAGTTACAAATATGCGCCACACTGTGCACCCACACCAAACAAGAATGACAAACACATTTCGGGAGAACAAATTGTATTTAACATACCATTGATGATTTTTTGTTTGTTTTTTGAAAGTTTATTTTGCACTATTAAGTTATGTGTTATAGCAAATTAGTGTAGCAAACTGAGCAGTAATGAACTTTTTATCCATGCACATTCTCTTGCTACTTCAAGGCTTCAGTGTTTGATTCATTCATTATGATTATATTTTTCAAATTTATTATTAGCCTATGGAAAAAAATATTTTGATGTTAACCTCAGAACGCTGCAAATAGAAAAGAGGCATTCCATTTTTATTAAAATTGTATTTGATATGCCATTGATATTTTATTATTATTATTATTTGAAACTGGATTTTGCATGTCACTATAAAGTTTTATAAGCCTTGCTTGCTCAATATTCAATGCAAAACTCATTTGCGTCCCTATTAAAGGTTAATTTGTTCAACTTTGGCCCGCGGCTTTGTTCAGTTTTAAATTTTGGCCCACTTTGTATTTGAGTTTGACACCCCTTCATATTGTGAGGCCCGTGCACTAACCACCGTTTCACCGTGCTGCCGACTCTTGAAAGTACTTTGGAATAATAGCACAGCATACACTTATGACAAAATCTAAACAACTTTCCCTGGTCATGGTTAAAAACAAATGCAACTAACATAGTCGCACATAACATTGTGGAACATTGTGGACATTATGAAACATGTCCAAAACCCATAAAAAAAAAATTGAAATGACAACCGTTTGGCTACATGTGCCCATCCCTGTCTCCAACCCCGGAGCTGAAAATGTGAGGATTAAAGGAAAATGAACTGGTGCAAATGTGTGGCTGGTGGATGTGGTTTGTGGCGTGCACAGTGCATTTGGGCGGCGAGACCCAGGCTGTAGCAGCTGATGGATGAGAGGGAGAAACACAAGCTGAAGGTACATTCATCAAACACAGCGCTGGGTGGGCGGCGGGGAAGCACAGGAGGACAGAAGGAAGGATGGATGGATCGGATGAAAGGACGGAGGAGAAGAGGACGCAGAATATGCAGATGATGAGAAATGCTCACTTTGATCTCTTTTAGTACGCCGCTGCGACACGCCGTGCGTCTTGGCGCGGCGCCAAGAGCGCTGATTAAACTTTGATTTAGCTGACAAGCACTGAACTACAACAGAAGCAGAAAGCACTGCGACGCCTGAGAGGCGGGGCTTTGTGACTCACAGGAGGCGGAGCGACTTGAGACCGTGGAAGGCGTGGACCGGGATGCAGCGGATTTGGTTGTAGCTGAGGATGCTGTGTGGAGAGAGAAGAAGGACAAGGACAGATGTTTAGTTTTTACTTGGTTGGCGTGTTCAAGCAACCTCCGACATTTGTGCTCCAAAAATGGGAGATGGGTTTCGGACCATTTGCAAATGTAAATATGCAGTCAACAATGTGTCAGAAGTCTCCGTTCTCTGCTCTTTCCACCCCAACTGTGCTCTTCAAAAGTACATTTGAGAAAGCCTTTTGTGAAGTCCAAGCTGGTAAAAAAGGTTTTTAACTTTGGTTCGGAATATTCGAGTTACATCACAAATTTAAGCCCTTAATGAAGACTTGGGGGCCACATTGGGTTGAAAAAATTCAGCCGAGGGCCGGGCTGTAAAATATATATCAGGTCTGGAAAAAACAAAGAGGTCATTTCATCCCTACAAGCCTGTTTCGCAGGTTTCCCTGCTCTTCAGGGGATTTTATAATAACATAGGCTCCAGCACCCCCCATGGCCCCGAAAGGGATTAGAGGTAGAAAATAGATGCATGTATAATAAAATCCTCTGAAGAGCAGGGAAACCTGCGAAACAGGGGATTTTATAAAAAAATATATAATAAAATCCCCTCAAAAGCAGGGAAACCTGCAAAACAGGCTTGTAGGGATGAAATAGCCTTTGTGTTTTTTCCTGACCTAACATATATTCCGCTCTACCCCGGTATTGAGCAATGTATAAAGTATAAACCACAGTAACCTTGAATATATATATATATATATATATATATAGATGTATGTCTGTATGTATGTATGTATATATATATATATATATATATATATATATATAGTATATATATATATACATCTATATATATATATATATATATATAGATGTATATATATATATACTGTATATTTAGTCCAGGTTACTGTTGTGTTTTGTGTATATATATATATATATATATATACATATATGTATATATACATATATATATATATATGTATATATATATATATATATATATATATATATATATATAGGAAAAATCACAAGACAACTTCATCTCAGCATAAAAAATGTTCAGTGCAACATAAGAACTTGTTTTTAGGCAGTCAAAAATACTACTTTTGAGCATCTCAAGTTTGTAATGAGACGCAAAACTTCACAATACTTGTTATAATAGCCAATAAGTTTTAATTGCTAATTTCCTATTTCAAGTAAAAATAACTTGGAATGAGAAAAACAATCTGACAATGGAACAAGTCAAAATTGTCTCTGTAAAAATTTTTGAAAAAGTAAATTAGCAATTCAAACTTATGATTAGTTATTATTACAAGTATTGTGAAGATGATACAAGTTTATGTTCTCGATATGTTGATCCAATCTTCAAAAAGTTAACAACGTCTTTAAAAGGACGGCTTCAACCAATCCGTTCATCGTTTTTTTAGTGCACGTTAACATACCGAGCGTGTGTGAACGTCGGGTTTAGAGTGGGATAAGGGGGGGGCCCGTGGACGGGGGTCCCATCAGAAGTGTTACGTACTTTCCGTTGCAACTTACAGTGTGGCCAGTTGTGTCATGTTGCTAAAGGTGAGCGGGGCCACTGTGCTGATGCTGTTGTTGCTCAGGTCTCTGTGGACACAAATGCACCGTCAAAACACACACACACGCACGCACACACACACATATTCTTGTATTTGTTACCTTCTTGAGACCTCTGAAAAATTCCTAGCTCTTTAGGACCACCCTTTCTAGATATATAAAGAAGTGTATTTACAACCTTAATAATATATACATATTATGCAAATGTAAGCAAGCTTGTTGTGAAAAAGGTCACAATTTCACAAGAAAAACTTACAATTTTGACGGTATCATAATAAAAGTCGTAATTTTATTCAACGAAAGTCCAAATTTTACAAGAAAAACTGAACATTTGTGCAATTTTGTGATAAAAGTTGGAATTTTACTGAATAACAGTCGCAATTTTACATGAAAAGCTTACAGTTTTGGCAATCTTATGAAAAGAGTCGTAATTTTACTCGACAAAAGTCACCATTTTATAAGAAACCTTTAAAACGTCGGCAATATTATAATAATAATCGAAATTTTTACCTGGCAAAATGATGACTAAAGTCCTCATTTTACTCCAAAAATGGCACTATTTCACAAGAACAACATTTTGTGATAAAAGTCAGAATTTTATATGACAAATGTTGCCATTTTGCATTAAAAAGTAATAATTGTACATAAAAAAGTAACGTATTTTCTTAAATTGCCGCCGGGGCGCTAATTAATTTAAAACCTCTTCTCACTCTGGCGTTTACCAAAGGCATACGGTAAAGGCAAGCATGCGCTAATTATTTTAAAACCTCTTCTCACTCCAGCGCTTACCAAAGGCATGCTGTAAATTTAGGCCTGCGCTTCTAAATTTGAGTGTGATGTAAGGGGACCATCATGAAAAGCACATTTAATAAAAAAAAAAAAGTTATTATGGCCCGATTGTAGCTGAGATAGGCGCCAGCGCCCCCCGCTACCCCGAAAGGGAATAAGCGGTAGAAAATGGATGGATGGATGGTCTTACCTTTACTTATACTGTAAATGATGTCCATGCCAGCTCCTTCTGATCAAAAGCATCGAAAACTTGTTTATAGAAGTCTTCCTTGTCTTTCTTCAGTTTTAAAAGTCTCTCTGTCTTGATGGAGATCTTCCTTTATTACCTCCTGCTTCGATTGAAAGTCCAGTTTAGAAAACAGTTTTATTTTAGATATGTAATCCTCCATGTTAAAAGTGCAAGCGGGAGGAAAAAATAATCGATCGCTGCTCACTCTTGCTGCTTGTCGTCACTTCTTCTGCAGCCGAGTTGTCGCAGCAAGGATCACTAGCGCCCTCTACCACCAGGAGGCGGGAGTCATTCAGTGACTCATATTTGACACACGCAGCTACGGCATATTAATAAAACATAGCTGCTTACTGTTCTTTTTAGCATATTCAATAGCTTTGACCTTAAATCCTACTGAATAGATCTTAATCTTCTTCTCTTTATGCGATTTCAAATTAGTGAAATCAGCCTCCTCCATTTTGAAAATGATGACGGATGAAGTGTCACCCGTGACATGACGAGTTTGACCCGGCGGAAATTCTAGGCATATGCTAATTATTTTGCGAAACGAGTTTAAACCCGCGGAAATTCTAGACATGCGCTAATAAAAATAATATTCTGGGAAACGAGTTTAATCCTTAACCGGCGCATACTAGACGGCAATTCAAGGAAATATGGTAATAATTTTATGACAAAATATTGCAATATTTCAGATACAGAAAGAATATGAGAAATTGTTCTTAATTACATAGAAAAAGTCGACACATTGTGAGAAAAAGACTGCTTTTAGATCTTTTTTTTCGTAATTGGTTTTAAATCTTCATTTTTTTCTTTAAGTTATGACAGTTCATCTCTATATACATATTTATTTTATTCTTTAAATGAATTTTAGCCAATGGGGGCGCATTTAAATGTCTTACACACACTTATTATTACATATGTTGGCCAGACAAGGGGGAGCACTTCAATTTTTTACACATTAGAGAATTATATTTATAAAGCGCTTTTCTCAAGTGACTCAAAGCGCTTTACATAGTGACACCCAATATCTAAGTTACATTTAAACCAGTGTGGGTGGCACTGGGAGCAGGTGGGTAAAGTGTCTTGCCCAAGGACACAACGGCAGTAACTAGGACGGCACAAGCGGGAATCGAACCTGCAACTCTCAAGTTGCTGGCACGGCCACTCTACCAACCGAGCTATGCCGCCCCACATACTTGTTATTTCCTATGTTGACCAGAGGGGGAGCACTTTTAAAAGCGACACAGTCAATTTGAAGAATCCCTCCTTTTTGGGACCACCCTCATTTTGATAGATTTCACCACCAGGGGTGCAAATACGACATTCTCTATTATATGCAATGCTTTTCCGTATTGGGACCATGATTTATGTCCCGACTTGTTCACACCTCCTCATATGGAAGCTATATTTCCTTGTTGATGTCTCAAGAAAGGTAGAAATACAAGCACACACACACACACACACACACACACACTCTGTCAACCTGCAGAAGGATTTAGCAGAGCAACGACGTGTACGTACACCAGTGACAGATGCTTCAGGGCCGCCAGCTCCTTGGGCACGGACGTCAGCATGTTGCCCTCCAAGTAACTGCGAGAGTGGAAGTGATATAATGTCAGAGGAACACAATAGTACTTTTTTACAAAAAAACTACCGCAAAATACTACACTCAAATGCATCTCGGTGGATGTTTTTTTTTCCCCCAGTCTTTTCTCCCCGGGGCCGTGTACTGTGTAAGTAGGTCAGGTGGACACGATGATGGAGGGTCTCTTTCAAGGCTGATCGATAGCTAATCACTGTTATTGACCCCAAGGAGCAGGAGCCATTCCATAACTGGGGGAGCGGCATGTCATTGTTCACCTTTAGTAAGAAGGATATTCTTCATTTTGCACTTTTTATGTAGGCTGCTAACATTATTGCTGGTGGCCGGTGCATGTAGCTCTTCATTAAAAATGATTAAAAAAAAACAACAAAAAGTGAAAACAACCGTCGAGTTGGGGAAATGTGTCAGAGAGCAATACCATGGACTTGGCAGTGTTGTGTAATATTTCATGCACACAAGTTGGTTTTCATCATGGCTCTCCTTTATGGAAGTAGAATTGTCTCACATCAACTTATATATACATCAATGTGATATTAATACATATGCATATATTATTAATATACAAAACACTCATTTGTATACTCTAGCCTTTAAATAGAACCCCTTTTTAGACCAGTTGATCTTTCTTTTCTTTTTCTCCTCTGTCCCCCTCTCCCTTGTGGACGGGGGGAACACAGGTCCGGTGGCCATGGATGAAGTATTGGCTGTCCAGAGTTGGGACCCAGGATGGACCACTCGCTTGTGTATTGGTTGGGGATGGTTTCCTGCTGGCTCCACTATGGACGGGACTCTTGCTACTATATTGGATCCACTTTGGACTGGACTCTCACCGTTATGTTAGATCCACTATGGACGGGACTCTCGCTACTATATGGAATCCACTTTGGACTGGACTCTCACCGTTATGTTAGATCCACTATGGACGGGACTCTCTCTACTATATTGGATCCACTTTGGACTGGACTCTCACCGTTATGTTAGATCCACCATGGACGGGACTCTCGCTACTATATGGAATCCACTTTGGACTGAACTCTCACCGTTATGTTAGATCCACTATGGACGGGACTCTCGCTACTATATTGGATCCACTTTGGACTGGACTCTCACCGTTATGTTAGATCCACTATGGACGGGACTCTTGCTACTATATTGGATCCACTTTGGACTGGACTCTCACCGTTATGTTAGATCCACTATGGACGGGACTCTCGCTACTATATGGAATCCACTTTGGACTGGACTCTCACCGTTATGTTAGATCCACTATGGACGGGACTCTCGCTACTATATTGGATCCACTTTGGACTGGACTCTCACCGTTATGTTAGATCCACCATGGACGGGACTCTCGCTACTATATGGAATCCACTTTGGACTGAACTCTCACCGTTATGTTAGATCCACTATGGACGGGACTCTCGCTACTATATTGGATCCACTTTGGACTGGACTCTCACCGTTATGTTAGATCCACTATGGACGGGACTCTCGCTACTATTTGGAATCCACTTTGGACTGAACTCTCACCGTTATGTTAGATCCACTATGGGCGGGACTCTCGCTACTATATTGGATCCACTTTGGACTGGACTCTCACCGTTATGTTAGATCCACTATGGGCGGGACTCTCGCTACTATATTGGATCCACTTTGGACTGGACTCTCACCGTTATGTTAGATCCACTATGGACGGGACTCTCGCTACTATATGGAATCCACTTTGGACTGGACTCTCACCGTTATGTTAGATCCACCATGGACGGGACTCTCGCTACTATATGGAATCCACTTTGGACTGGACTCTCACCGTTATGTTAGATCCACTATGGACGGGACTCTCGCTACTATATTGGATCCACTTTGGACTGGACTCTCACCGTTATGTTAGATCCACTATGGACGGGACTCTTGCTACTATATTGGATCCACTTTGGACTGGACTCTCACCGTTATGTTAGATCCACTATAGACGGGACTCTTGCTACTATATTGGATCCACTTTGGACTGGACTCTCACCGTTATGTTAGATCCACTATAGACGGGACTCTCGCTACTATATTGGATCCACTTTGGACTGGACTCTCACCGTTATGTTAGATCCACTATAGACGGGACTTTCGCTACTATATTGGATCCACTTTGGACTGGACTCTCACCGTTATGTTAGATCCACTATGGGCGGTACTCTCGCTACTATATGGAATCCACTTTGGACTGGACTCTCACCTTTATGTTAGATCCACTATGGACTGGACTTTCACAATATCATGTTAGACCCGCTCGACATCCATTGCTTTCGGTCCCCTGGGGGAGGGGGCCCGATTGGTACCGGGCCGCATTAGAATCTTTTATTAAAAAAAAAAAATATATATATATATATATATATATTTTTATTTTTTTATTTATTTTTTTATTATTAAATCAACATAAAAAACACAATATACACTTACAAATAGTGCACCAACCACAAAAAACTCCCTTTTTCATGACAAAAACATCCCTTTTTCATGACAAAGAAGAAAAAAAAAAAAAAAGAAAAAAAAAGGACACCCCCCCCGGGCCGCGGGACAAATTATTAAGCGTTGACCGGTCCGCGGATACAAAAAGGTTGGGGACCACTGTTCTACAGTGATGAATCACGCTTTTCCATCTGGCAATCTGATGGACCAGTCTGGGTTCGGAGGTTGCCAGGAGAACGGTACATTCGTTGTGCCGAGTGTGAAATTTGGTGGTGGAGGAATCATGGTGTGGGGTTGTTTTCTCAGGAGTTGGGCTTGGCCCCTTAGTTCCAGCGAAAGGAATGCTCCAAGATACCGAAACATTTTGGACAATTCTATGCTCCCAACCCTATGGGAACAGTTTGGAGCGGGCCCCTTCCTCCTCCAACATGACTGTGCACCATTGCACAAAGCAAGGTCCATAACTTGATGAACTTGACTGGCCTGCACAGAGTCCTGACCTGAACCCGATAGAACACCTTTGGGATGAATTAAAACGGAGACTGAGAGCCAGGCCTTCTCGACCAACATCAATGCGTGACCTCACCAAAGCGATTTAGGAGTGGTAGAAAATTCCTATAAACACACTCCGCAACATTGTGGACAGCCTTCCCAGAAGAGATGAAGCTGTAACAGCTGCAAAAGGTGGACCGACATCATATTGAAGAACCCTATTGGTTAGGAATGGGATGGCACTTCAAGTTCATATGTGAGTCAAGGCAGGTGGCCAAATACTTGTGGCAATATAGTGTATATTCATGCATATTATTAGATCTACTATGGACTGGACTCTCACTATTATGTTGGATCCACTATGGACTGGACTTTCACAATATCATGTTAGACCCGCTCGACATCCATTGCTTTCGCTCTCCCCTAGAGGGGGGGAGTTGCCCACATATGCGGTCCTCTCCAAGGTTTCTCATAGTCATCATTGTCACTGACGTCCCACTGGGTGTGAGTTTTTCCTTGCCCTTATGTGGGCTCTACCGAGGATGTCGTTGTGGTTTGTGCAGCCCTTTGAGACACTTGTGATTTAGAGCTATATGAACATTGATTGATTAATTGATGTAAAAATAAATAAATAATTTGTAGAAACACGTATTTGTAAATATATTTTTGATATTTGAAAATATATACAAATACAATGTATAAATATAAATAAACGTATATTTGTAAATATGATTTTGAGATTTGAATATAAATATGATTGATTTTGTATTTGTATTGAATTTGCATATGTCGATTGCTTTTTTGTAGAGCTGTCCGATAATGGCTTTTTTGCCGATATCCAATATTGTCCAACTCTTATTTACCGATTCAGATATCAACCGATAATAATATTTACAGTCGTGGAATTAACACGTTATTATGCCTAATTTTGTTGTGATGCCCCGCTGGATGCATTAAACAATGTAACAAGGTTTTCCAAAATAAATCAACTCAAGTTATGGGAAAAAAAAAGGCCAACATGGCACTGCCATATTTATTATTGAAGTCACAAAGTGCATTATTTTTTATAACATCCCTCAAAACAGCAGCTTGGAATTTAGGTTGAGGTGGGCGGGGTTGAGATGGGGGGGTAGGAAGTAGGGGGTGTATATTGCAGCGTTTTGGAAGAGTTAGTGCTGCCAAGGATTCTGGGTATTTGTTGTGTTTAAGTTGTGTTACGGTGGGGATGTTCTCCCGAAATGTGTTTGCCATTCTTGTTTGGTGTGGGTTCACAGTGTGGTGCATATTTGTAACAGTGTTAAAGTTGTTTATACGGCCACCCTCAGTGTGACCTGTATGGCTGTTGACCAAATATGCTTGAATTCACTTGTGTGAAAAGCCGTAGATATTATGTGACTGGGCCAGCACGCAAAGGCAGTGCCTTTAAGATTTATTGGCGCTCTGAACTCCTCCCTACGTCCGTGTACACAGTCATAAAGTTTACTTTTTGAAACCGATACCTAAAATTTCCAATATTAAATTTTAAAGCATTTATCGGCCGATAATATCGGCAGTCCGATATTATCGGACATCCCGACTTTTTTGCTCGTGTCGATGAGACATTCCTACCACAAACCAGATTCACAAATACATGCAACCTACACACTCCCCTGAACAACCAGCAGAGGGCACCACAGCCAGAGCCGTCTGGGTCACAGAGCCTGTGCTTGCTAACGTTAGCGTTGTATTAGCTAATGCTAATTCATCCCGTTAATCTGAAAGACTATGCAAGCGGCCTATTTCATTGTATCAATACCATTTAATGACCTTGTCCTGATGTAGAAACCGATCTCTCTCAATGTGTGTCAAAATCATCATCAATAGGACGCTTCCTAGTGTGCCTCTGATTGGTTCGCCAGTGTCTGACCATGTCTATGACCCAGACCGCTCTTGCTGCAGTGCCCTCTGCTGGTTGTTCATGGGAGTGTGTAGGTCAAATTTATTTGTGCATCTGGTTTATGGGAGGAATGTCTCATCGACACAATGGCGTGCTAACCTTTTTAAACTAACTTACACTTGGTTCTCTAATTCCACAGCCATAAACATTATAGTCATACAACTTGGTATGTGACGTGCCAACTATCAGATAGTATATTAGAAAATGTTCGCAAGATAACATTAGCATGCTCCCTCTGGTCGATCGAAGAACTCCTTCCAGCTGTATAATCACTCGCCAAACAGCAATAGATGATATCTGTCTATTACCTGACCGCTTTTATGTTAGCTACCTCTCTCTGTTTATATTGTATACCAGGGGTCACCAACACGGTGCCCGCGGACACCAGGTAGCCTGTAAGGACCAGATGAGTCGCCCGCTGGCCTGTTCTAAAAATAGATCAAATAGCAGCACTTACCAGTGAGCTGCCTCTATTTTTTAAATTGTATTTATTTACTAGCAAGCTGGTCTCGCTTTGCTCAACATTTTTTGTTCTAAGAGAGACAAAACTTAAATAGAATTTGAAAATCCAAGAAAATATTTTAAAGACTTGGTCTTCACTTGTTTAAATACATTTATTTATTTTTTTACTTTACTTCTTATAACTTTCAGAAAGACAATTTTAGAAAAAAATATATATATTTTAAGATTTTTAAACACACATAACTTTTTACCTTTTAAATTCCTTCCTCTTCTTTCCTGACAATTTAAATCAATGTTCAAGTAAATGTATTTTTTTTATTGTAAAGAATAATAAATACATTTTTAATGTAATTATTCATTTTAGCTTCTGTTTTTTCGACGAAGAATATTTGTGAAATATTTCTTCAAACTTATGATTAAAATTCAAAAACATTATTCTAGCAAATCTAGAAAATCTGTAGAACCAAATTCAAATCTTATTTCAAAGTCTTTTGAGTTTCTTTTAAAATGTTTGTTCTAGAAAATCTAGAAGAAATAATGATTTGTCTTTGTTAGAAATGTAGCTTGGTCCAATTTGTTATATATTCTAACAAAGTGCAGATTAGATTTTAACCTATTTAAAACATGTCATCAAACATATATATTTATTGTGAGAAATCATTAAGATGATCAGTGTTTCCACAAAGATAAATATAATTAATTATTAATAATAACATAGAGTTAAAGGTAAATTGAGCAAATTGGCTATTTCTGGCAATGTATTTAAGAGTGTATCAAACTGGTAGCCCTTCGCATTAATCAGTACCCAAGAAGTAGCTCTTGGTTTCAAAAAGGTTGGTGACCCCTGATGTATAATTTATGCTTGATCTAGTCTCTATTTTATGCTGCAGCTTTTAAATATACGGTAATATTGTACATGGTAATTGGGATTTGTTATATATTGTATATATTATATAAAATATAACATAATATGTCAGTAAATATTATATACTGTATATATAATATGTAATTATTACATATATGTTATATCTTATATTGCTACTATGGTACATTTTTAGTCTGCTTTATACCTGCATTATCCTTTCCATCCTTTGTAACTGAGCTACTGTGTGGAACAATTTCCCTTGTGGATCAAAAAAGTTTGTCTAAGGATAAGATATAAACATTTAAAAAAGCCTATTTTGTGTGTGTTGGAGGGTTTTCGGTTGTGCACGGCACTCACAGTTCCGTTGTGTCCTTGGGAATGCCCTTGGGCAGCAAGTGCAGCCCTCTGTTGCTGCATCGCACCACGCTGTCTGAGCATGTGCAGACATCCGGGCAGCCAGATGCAGGAAGACAGCCGTTATCCTCGCCACCTAAAGGGGGGAAAAGGGGAGGATCGGTAATTTTAGAATTCGATTTCTCGGTCTTTTTCAAATAATTATACCATTTAAATTCCCCCGGTGGGTAATAATCTGCATACATTAACAGTTCAATTGCAGTGTAATGATATCACTTAGAAAACTGGAGGTTTGGTACATCGCATGGTATCAATTGCCCATTAATGTTATTAAAAAAAAAAAAAAAAACTTTTCCTCTTTGGTCCGGAAGACACGATATCCACAGTATCCAAAAACAATTTGAAATGTGGACTCGTCAGACCACAGAACACTTCTACACTTTGCACCAGTCCATCTTAGATGAGCTCGGGGCAAGCGAATCCGGCAGCGTTTCTGGGTGTTGTTGATAGATGGCTTTCGCTTTGCATAGTAGAGTTTTAACTACGACTTACAGATGTGGCGACGAACTGGAGCTACTGACAGTGGTTTTCTGAAGTGTTCCTGAGCCCATGCGGTGATATCCTTTACACACTGATGTCGCTTTTTGATGCAGTACCGCCTGAAGGATCGAAGGTCCGCAATATCATCGCTTATGTGCAGTGATTTCTCCAGATTCTCTGAAGCTTTTGATGATATTACGGACCGTAGATGGTGAAATCCCTAAATTCCTTGCTATAACTGGTGGAGAAATGTTGTTTTTAAACTGTTGGACAATTTGCTCACGCATTTGTTCACAAAATGGTGACCTTCAACACATCCTGGTTTGTGAATGACTGAGCATTTCACGGAAGCTGCTTTTCTACCCAATCATGGCACCCACCTGTTCCCAATTAGCCTGTCCACCTGTGGGATGTTCCAAATAAGTGTTCGATGAGCATTCCTCAACTTTTTCAGTCTTTTTTGCCACATGTGCCAGCTTTTTTGAAACATGTTGCAGGCATCAATTGCCAAATGAGCTAATATTTTGCAAAAAATAACAACGTTTACCATTTCAAACTTTAAATATATTCTCTTTGCAGTCTATTCAATTGAATATAAGTTGAAAAGGATTTGCAAATCATTGTATTCTGTTTTTATTTACCATTTGCACAACGTGATAACTTCACTGGTTTTGTAGTGTAAATATTCCGTCCAATGCAGGACTTGAACCTCTGACCCCTCAAGTCTCCACCACAATAATCATATAATGACATTGTCAATTATGATATAGGTTTAATGGAACATATGTCCGGGTTAAATTAATGTAAAGACGCAAAACATGAGTGCTTTCTTCGGCGGAGAAGGCATTATCAGTCGCTATCTTGGCAATCGTTGTGCAAACACCTTTTCTGCTAATAAAGGATAAACAAGTAACGAGGGATTATCTTATCTCATTTAGGAGAGAGCGGGGGGGAAAAAGAGAGGTTTGCTAAAAGAACGCCCAAGGACGTTAAAGAAAAAAAGATTAAAACTGCCTATCTGTGTGTTTTGTTTACATGGACTATAATGAGAGTGTGAAAAAGTGCAATTAGCCAGCAGTGCAATAAATATTCTCCTTTATCTTCTGCCTGGTAGACAACATGTATATCTTATTTCCTCAAATGATGTCCATGGCCGCTTATTGACTTAACCGCATAATAATCGGGTGCTTTTTTTGAAGGAGGCATCTTAAAGGCCTACTGAAACCCACTACTACCCACCACGCAGTCTGATAGTTTATATATCAATGATGAAATATTAACATTGCAACACATGCCAATACGGCCTTTTTAGTTTACTAAATTACAATTTTAAATTTCCCACGGAGTTTCTTGTTGAAAACCTCGCGGAATGATGACGCCTGTTTGTGACGTCTCGGGTTGTAGCGGACATATTAGCCCAGCACCACTTACGGCTAAAAGTCGTCTCTTTTCATCGCATAATTACACAGTAATTTGGACATCTGTGTTGCTGAATCTTTTGCAATTTGTTCAATTAATGATGGAGACTATAAAGAATAATGCGGTTGGTTAAAAGCGGTGGATTGCAGCTGCCTTTAGCAAGCGAAACACAGCAGGTGTTTCTTTGTTTGTTGTGAAGCTTTAACAGAGCGGTCAAGCGAACATGTTTCTCTACGTCAACCAGCAAATTTTTGGATGGGAAAATTGTGATATTAAGTCGGCTCTTACCGGAGACTTCAGTGGATTATGGGACCTCCTCCTGTAGCTGTCAAAAAGGCAGCTGTGATCTTGGCTCCTCACCGCAGCCATCCGACTTTCAGGTATGACTTTAGAATCTCACTAAAATACTATTAACACAATAAGCAGATATTTCCAGAATTATCCTAGTGTCTAATTACATCTGAAACGCTCCCGGAGCCGTCACTTTTTTTTTTTTTTTGTGCTTCACTCTAACTTTCTTCATCCACGAATCTAGCATCCTTGCTCAAATTGATAGGAAAATTGTCGCTTTCTCGATCCGAATAGCTCTTGCTGCTTGAGGTTTGAGGCTATGATTATAAACAATGTGAGGAGCCCCACAACCCGTGACGTCACGCGCACATCGTCTGCTACTTCCGGTACAGGCAACGCTTTTTTATTAGCGTCCAAAAGTTGCGAACTTTATCGTCGATGTTCTCTACTAAATCCTTTCAGCAAAAATATGGCAATATCGCAAAATGATCAAGTATGACACATAGAATGGACCTGCAATGCCCGATCAAATAAAAAAATCTCATTTCAGTAGGCCTTTAAGGAAAAGTGGCATTTTACTATTTTAATTTATTATGGGTCTACTGAAAATGTGAGCAAATCTGCTGGGTCAAAAGTATACATACAGCAATGTTAATATTTGCTTACATGTCCCCTTGGCAAGTTTCACTGCAATAACGCGCTTTTGGAAGCCATTCACAAGCTTCTGCTTGAATTTTTGACCACCCCTCTCGACAAAATTGGTGAAGTTCTGCTAAATTTGTTGTTTTTTTCATGGACTTGTTTCCTCAGCATTGTCTACACGATTAAGTCAGGACTTTAGGAAGGCCATTCTAAAACCTTCATTCTAGCCTGATTTAGCCATTCCTTTACCACTTTTGACGTGTGTTTGGGGTTATTGTCTTGTTGGAACACCCAACAGCGCCCGAGATCCAACCTCCGGCTGATGATTTTAGGTTGTCCTGAAGAATTTGGAGGTAATCCTCCTTTTTCATTGTCCCATTTAGTCTCTGTAAAGCACTAGTTCCATTGGCATTAAAACAGGCCCAGAGCATAATACTACCACCACCATGCTTGACGGTAGGTATGGTGTTCTTGGGATTAAAGGCCTACTGAAATGAGATTTTCTTATTTAAATGGGGATAGCAGGTCCATTCTATGTGTCAGACTTGATCATTTCGCGATATTGCCATATTTTTGCTGAAAGGATTTAGTAAAAAACATCGACGATAAAGTTCGCAACTTTTGGTCGCTAAGAAAAAAGCCTTGCCTTTACCAGAAGTAGCAGACGATGACGTCACCGGTGTGAGGGCTCTTCACATCCTCACATTGTTTATAATGGGAGCCTCCGACAAAAAGTGCTATTCGGACCGAGAAAACGACAATTTCCCCATAAATTTGAGCGAGGATGAAAGATTCGTGGATGATGATATTGATGGCTAAGGAATAGAAAAATAAATAAATAAATAAAGTTAAAAAAAAAAGGCGATTGCATTGGGACAGATTCAGATGTTTTTAGACACATATGGGCGGCATGGCATAGTGGGTAGAGCGGCTGTGCCAGAAACCTGAGGGTTGCAGGTTCGCTTCAAACCTATTGACATCGAAATCGCTGCCGTTGTATCCTTGGGCAGGACACTTCACCCTTGCCCCCGGTGCCTCTTACACAGGTGAATGAATGATGAATGAATGACAGGTGGTGGTCGGAGGGGCCGTAGGCGCAAACTGGCAGCCACACTTCTGTCAGTCTACCCCAGGGCAGCTGTGGCTACAGATGTAGCTTACCACCACCAGGTGTGAGTGAATGATGGGTTCCCACTTCTCTGTGAGCGCTTTGAGTATCTAACAATAGAAAAGCGCAATATAAATCTAATCCATTATTATTATTACATTTACTTGGACAATTCTGGGAATTCCTTTATCGTTCTATTGTGTTGCTAGTGTTTTAGTGAGATTAAATAGTACCTGATAGTCGGAGGGTGTGTCCACGGGTGTCTTGGCGAAGTCACGGCAGATACAAGGACGGCGCAAACTCCGCAGATCTCCGGTAAGAGGCGACTTTTTAACACAATTTTCTGACTGAAACCTGCCGGGATCCGTGTTCGCCTGACCGCTCTGATTCATAGTAAAGCTTCACCTCCGGGAGTTTTAAACAAGGAATCACCGTGTGTTTGTGTGGCTAAAGGCTAAAGCTTCCCAACTCCTTTTTTCTACTTTGAGTTCTCCATTATTAATTGAACAAATTGCAAAAGATTCAGCAACACAGATGTCCAGAATACTTTGTAATCGCGCGATGAAAAGAGACGACATTTAGCCGTAAGTGGTACTGCGCTAATATTTCATCATTCCGCGACGTTTTCAACAAGAAACTCCGCGGGAAATTTAGAATTGCAATTTAGTAAACTAAAAAGGCCGTATTGGCATGTGTTGCAATGTTAATATTTCATCATTGATATATAAACTATCAGACTGCGTGGTCGGTAGTAGTGGGTTTCAGTTGGCCTTTAAGGGCCTCACCTTTTCTCCTTTTTTCCATGTGATGTCAAAATCGTACTCCTGACGTGTGCTAAGTAGCGCACATGTAACACGTGAAAAGCCATCCAACAGCGTGCTCACAAACACATGGTGGGAACCAAAAACACATGGACCGTAACCTCCTCCAGAGCGGGGAAGGATCAGAGCCCAAACGCGTTGTTCTTGGCCGAGAAGGTCTTCCTTTTCGCTCGCATGACACACACACGCTCCCTCTGCTCCGTTGTGATGTTGCATTATGGGAAACACTTGAACCGTGCTTCTTAAAGAGTGAAAAGCAACAGAGTTAAAACCATAATGAAAGATAATGAGGAGCAGTCAGAGAGCCAATAATAACTCTGTTTGAGTTGAGTGACGAGAACAGGAATACTGTTTGTATTAAAGTGTGGTCATGCTGTATCGTCTATTTGGAGCATGTGCAGAGATGTCACAGCCAGGCAGGATGTTGCCCTTTTTTACAGACATTTTATCAGGCTTATTTCTTTAAATTGTGTAAATTATGGGCATAACTACAAACCCCAAAACCAGTAAGTTGGCACGTTGTGTAAATCCTAGATAAAAACCGAATACACTGATTTGCAAAGCCTTTTCAAACTATATTCAATTGAATAGACTGCAAAGACAAGATATTTAATGTTCCAACAGGAAAATGTTATTTTTTTGCAAACATTAGCTCGTGTGGAATTTGATGCCTGAAACATGTTTCAAATAAGCTGGCACAAGTGGCATAAAAGACTGAGAAAGTTGAGGAATGCTCATCAAACACTTATTTGGAACATCCCACAGGTGAACAGGCTAATTGGGAACAGGTGGGTGCCATGACTGGGTATAAAAGCAGCTTCGATGAAATGCTCAGTCATTCACAAACAAGGATGGGGCGAGGGTCACCACTTTGTGAACAAATGCGTGAGCAAACTGTTTAGGTACAACATTTCTCAACGAGCTATGGCAAGGAATTCAGGGATTTCACCATATACGGTCCGTAATATCATCAAAAGGTTAAGAGAACCTGGAGAAATCACTGCACGTAACATTGAATGCCTGTGACCTTGGATCCCTCAGGCAGTACTGCATCAAAAAGCGATATCAGTGTGTAAAGGATATCACCACATGGGCTCAGGAACATTTCAGAAAATCACTGTCAGTAACTGCAGTTGGTCGCTACATCTGTAAGTCCAAGTTAACACTCAACTATGCAAAGCGAAAGGCATTTATCAACAACACCCAGAAACGCTGGCGGCTTCGCTGGGCCTGAGCTCACCTAAAACGGACTGATGCAAAGTGGAAAAGTGTTCTATGGCCTGAAGAATCCACATTTCAAATTGTGGACGTTGTGTCCTCCGGATTAAAGAGGAAAATAACCATCCAGATTGTTTTAAGCAGAAAGCTCAAAAGCCAGCATCTGTGATGTTATGGGGGTGTATTAGTGCCCAAGGCATGGGTAACTTACACATCTGTGAAGGCACCATTAATGCTGAAAGGTACATACATGTTTTGGAGCAACGTTATCATGGACGCCCCTGCTTATTTCAGCAAGACAATGCCAAGCCACGTGTTACAACAGGGTGGCTTCATAGTAAAAGAGTGCAGGTACCAGACTGGCCTGCCTGTAGTCCAGACCTGTTTCACATTGAAAATGTGCGGCGCAATATGAAGCCTAAAATACCACAACAGAGACCCCGGACTGTTAAACAACTTAAGCTGCACATCAAGCAAGAATGGGAAAGAATTTCACCTGAAAAGCTTCAAAAATCAGTCTCCTCTGTTCCTAAACATTTACTGAGTGTTGTTAACAGGAAAGTCCATGAAACACAGTGGTAAAAATGCCCCTTTGACAACTTTATTGCAATGTGTTGCTGCCATTAAATTCTTAGTTAAAGATTTGCAACAACAACAAAAAAAGTTTCTCAGTGTGAACATTAAATATCTTGTCTTAGCAGTCCATTCAAAGACAAGATATCTATTCAAAGGATTTGCAAATCATTGTAATTGTTTATATTTACGAAATACACAAAGCACCAACTTCACTGGTTTTGGGTTTTGTACTTAATAACATAAAAATCATGTACAGTACAAAGCACATGTAACAAATCTACCCAACATTCAAAACAGATTTGGAAAAAGAGAAGGGAATTACGATATTTAATATGTTAATAAATCCTATTTTCCAATAGTGACAATAGAAAAAAAATATTTTAATCCGAGGTGTTAGTTTATGGAACCAACTTGATTGTGGAATAAAACAATGTAAATCTCTTTCTGTGTGGAATCATGATGATAAAAATACATGACTGAGTGAAATAAAGTCTCTATGATTGGTTTAAATGAAATTATGGCTTTGGAGTCGCCAACAGTTGTTGTATTTGTGAAAACATACCGATATTTTACATGTTTGACTTATTTCTGCTCCTTTTCATTCATAATTGACTGTTATTTTGATTATTTTATTGCAAATTTTTCCTCATTTGTTTGATTTTTTTTATTTTTTTTATGAATGAATAAAAATCATTTAACGTAACAAAGCAGTCTGTTCTCCAGCCAACCACTCCGACAGCGAATCTTAAAACACGTTTTTTCGAGCGGAGCCAAACCAGCTAAGGACTTCCGATATTCCGATATTGTCCAACTCTTAATTACCGATTCCAGTATATCAAAGTTTTCCAAAATAAATCAACTCAAGTTATGGAAAAAAATGCCAACATGCCACTGCCATATTTATTATTGAAGTCACAAAGGGCATTTTTTTTGTAAACATGCCTCAAAACAGCAGCTTGGAATTTGGGACATGCGCTCCCTGAGAGAGCATGAGGAGGTTGAGGTGGGGGGTGTATATTGTAGCGTACAGGAAGAGTTAGTCCTGCAAGGGATTCTGGGTATTTGTTCTGTTGTGTTTATATTGTGTTTCGGTGCGGATGTTCTCCCGAAATGTGTTTGTCATTCTTGTTTGGTGTGGGTTTACAGTGTGGCACATATTTGTAACAGTATTAAAGTTGTTTATACGACCACCCTCAGTGTGACCTGTATGGCTGTTGACCAAGTATGGCTTGCATTCACTTGTGTGAAAAGCCGTAGAAATTATGTGACTGGGCCAGAACGCAAAGGCAGTGCCTTTAAGATTTATTGGCGCTCTGAACTTCTCCCTTCGTCCGTGTACACAGCGGCGTTTTAAAAAGTCATAAAGTTTACTTTTTGAAACCGAAACCGATTATTTCCGATATTACATTTTATAGCATTTTTTCTGCTCCTTTTCATTCATAATTTACTGTTATTTTGATTATTTTATTTCAAATGTTTCCTTATTTGTTAGATTTTTTTAATTTTTATGAATGAATAAAAATAAATGAACGTAACGAAGCAGTCTGTTCTCCAGCCAACCACTACGACAGCGAATCTTAAAACACGTTTTCTCGAGCAGAGCCAAACCAGCTAAGGACTTCCGATATTCCGATATCGTCCACCTCTTAATTACCGATTCTGATATCAACCGATACCGATAAATACAGTCGTGGAATTAACCCATTATTATGCCTAATTTTGTTGTGATGCCCCGCTGTAAGCATTAAACAATGTAACAAAGTTTTCCAAAATAAATCAACTCAAGTTATGGAAAAAAAATGCCAACATGGCACTGCCATATTTATTATTGAAGTCACAAAGTGCATTTTTTTTTAAACATGCCTCAAAACAGCAGCTTGGAATTTGGGACAAGCGCTCCCTGAGAGAGCATGAGGAGGTTGAGGTAGGCGGGGTTGAGGTGGGGGGTGTATATTGTAGCGTACAGGAAGAGTTATTGCTGCAAGGGATTCTGGGTATTTGTTCTGTTGTGTTACGGTGCGGATGTTGTCCCGAAATGTGTTTGTCATTCTTGTTTGGTGTGGGTTTACAGTGTGGCGCATATTTGTAACAGTATTAAAGTTGTTTATACGGCCACCCTCAGTGTGACCTGTATGGCTGTTGACCAAGTATGGCTTGCATTCACTTGTGTGAAAAGCCATAGAAATTATGTGACTGGGCCAGAACGCAAAGGCAGTGCCTTTAAGATTTATTGGTGCTCTGAACTTCTCCCTACGTCCGTGTACACAGCGGCGTTTTAAAAAGTCATAAAGTTTACTTTCTGAAACCGAAACCGATCATTTCCGATATTACATTTTATAGCATTTTTTCTGCTCCTTTTCATTAATAATTTACTGTTATTTTGAGTATTTTATTTCAAATTTTTCCTTATTTGTTAGATTTTTTTAATTTTTATGAATGAATAAAAAGAAATGAACGTAACAAAGCAGTCTGTTCTCCAGCCAACCATTCCGACAGCGAATCTTAAAACACGTTTTCTCGAGCGGAGCCGAACCAGCTAAGGACTTCCGATATTCCGATATTGTCCAACTCTTAATTACCGATTCCAATATATCAACCGATACCGATAAATACAGTCGTGGAATTAACACATTATTATGCTTAATTTTGTTGCGATGCCCCGCTGGATGCATTAAACAATGTAACAAGGTTTTCCAAAATAAATCAACTCAAGTTATGGAAAAAAAATGCCAACATGGCACTGCCATATTTATTATTAAAGACACAAAGAGCATTTTTTTTTTTTTTTTTTTTTTTTTTAAACTTGCCTCAAAACAGCAGCTTGGAATTTGGGACATGCTCTCCCTGAGAGAGCATGAGGGGGTTGAGGTGGGCGGGGTTAGGGGGTGGATATTGTAGCGTCCAGGAAGAGTTAGTGCCGCAAGGGGTTCTGGGTATTTGTTACAGTGCGGATGTTCTCCCGAAATGTATTTGTCATTCTTGTTTGGTGTGGGTTCACAGTGTGGCGCATATTTGTAACAGTGTTAAAGTTGTTCATACGGCCACCCTCAGTGTGACCTGTATGGCTGTTGAACAAGTATGCCTCGCATTCACTTGTGTGAAAAGCCGTAGATATTATGTGACTGGGCCAGCACGCAAAGGCAGTGCCTTTAAAGGGCAACATTATCACCAGACCTATGTAAGCGTCAATATATACCTTGATGGTGCAGAAAAAAGACCTTTTTTTTTTAACCGATTTACGAACTCTAAATGGGTGAATTTTGGCGAGTTAAACGCCTTTCTGTTCATCGCTTTTTTTGCGCTGACGTCAGAACGTGACGTCTCCGAGGTAATACACCCGCCATTTTCATTTTCAACACATTACAAACACCGGGTCTCAGCTCTGTTATTTTCCGTTTTTTCGACTATTTTTTGGAACTTTCGAGACATCATACCTCGTTGGTGTGTTGTCGGAGGGTGTAACAACACTAACAGGGAGAGATTCAAGTTGCACCACTGGCCCGAAGATGCAAAAGTGTCTGCCGCCAGACCCCCATTGAATGTGCCAAAGTGTCTCCACATTTTACCGGCGATGACGGACATGACACAGAGATGTATGGATAACCTGCAGATGCATTTGCAACTATAAAGTCAACTAAATCACAAAGGTGAGTTTTGTTGATGTTGACTGCCAGCTAACCGATGCTAACATGTTACGCTAATCGATGCTAATATGCTATTTACCGGCGGTGCTAAGGCAGACATGGCACAGAGATGTATGGATAACCTGCAGATGTATTTGCAACTATATTACGTTTACTTCCACCCACATTTAATGCGAAAAAAAACACTTACCAATCGAAGGATTTAAGTTGCTCCAGTGTCACGAGATGCGAAAGTCCCGATCGTTTGGTCTGCACATTTTACCGGCGATGCTAACGCAGCTATTCGGCCATGCTATGGCTATGAATAGCGTCAATAGCTATTCGCTCAATAGCTTCAGTTTCTTCTTCAATACTTTCATACTCCAACCATCTGTTTCAATACATGCGTAATCTGTTAAATCGCTTAAGTCGCTGAAATCCGAGTCTGAATCCGAGCTAATGTCGCTATATCTTGCTGTGGTATTTGCCGTTGTTTGTTTACATTGGCAGCACTGTATGACGTCACAGGGAAATGGATAGTCGCATCGCAAATAGCGAAAATCAAGCACTTTCTAGCTTTTTTTAGGGATATTCGGGGACCGGTAACATTTTGAAAAAAACTTCAAAAAATACAACAGGCCACTGGGAACTGATTTCTATTGTTTTTAACCCTTTTGAAATTGTGATAATGTTCCCCTTTAAGATTTACTGGCACTTTGAACTTCTCCCTACGTCCGTGTACACAGCGGCGTTTTAAAAAGTCATAAAGTTTACTTTTTGAAACCGAAACCGATATTTTCCAATATTACATTTTAAAGCATTTTTTCTGCTCCTTTTCATTCATATTTTACTGTCATTTTGATTATTTATTTCAAATTTTTCCTTATGTTTGATTTTTATGTATTTTTATGAATGAATGAAAATAAATGAACTTAAAAAAGCAGTCTGTTCTCCAGCCAACCATTCCGACAGCAAATCTTAAAACACGTTTTCTCGAGCGCAGCCAAACCAAGCTAAGGACTTCCCAAGACGATCTTCCATAAATATTTGCAGAGCGACAAAATTACCGAGTGATCTACGGTACAGAGCCTCGACTTGGCAGCCGAGCCAACAGCCTTGGTGGCGATGGGAACGCATTGTCGTGGTAACGGAAGCGTCAAGAGCGGGAACCACAGAGTGATGTCATGCGAGGCTGTGTGTGATCACTCTGTCCTCGCAGTGCCCCGCTGAAGGATGTGGGCGGGCGATGTGACGCTCGTCTCCCACTAAACTGACAAGGCAGTTTGCGTAAGACGCGGGGACTCAAAAGCCTGAGGTGAACGTTTGGCCGCTTGGACGTCGACGTCATCCGAACTGAACGGATGCCCGGTTTGCTGGAGTGAAGTACTCACCCGGAGACATGACACCACGTAATGACAACAATTACCAGCACTGAAACAACCCAGAGTCATTTGAAAACCGATCTGTTTTGTAATGCTGCATTTGAGGCCACTGGGAAGTTGGAGGCTTACCACGGTCGACCTCAAAAACGTCCAGTAAACAAAAGCATGGCTCACAACCACGGCAAGCTACCATTTGTTTTGTTGGTGGAAATACAAACCCCCAAAAACTGTGAAGTTGTCACGTAGTGTAAATCATAAATAAAAACAGAATACAATGACTTGCAAATCTTTATCAACTCATATTCAATTGAATAGACTGCAAAGACAAGATATCTATAGGCCTACTAAAATGAGATTTTCTTATTCAAACGGGGATAGCAGGTCCATTCTATGTGTCATACTTGATCATTTCGCGATATTGCCATATTTTGCTAAAAGGATTTAGTAGAGAACATCCACGATAAAGTTTGCAACTTTTGGTCGCTAACAAAAAAGCCTTGCCTGTACCGGAAGTCGCAGACGATGACGTCACCGGCGTGACGTCACATCCTCACATTGTTTATAATGGGAGACACCAGCAGTAAGAGCAGTTCGGACCGAGAAAGCGACAATTTCCCCATTAATTTGAGCAAGGATAAAAGATTAATGAATGAGGATATTGATAGTGAAGGACTAGAAAAAATAAATACAAATAAAAGATGATAAAAAGCGACGGCTCTGGGCAGCGGCAGTGTGAACGTTTCAGATGTAATTACTAGGATAATTCTGGAAGATCCCTTATCTGCTTATTGTTTTAATAGTGTTTTAGTGAGATTGTAAAGACATACCTCGAGGTCGGATGGCTGCGGTGAACACGCAGTGTCTCAGAGAGAAGCCGAAGAGCCAAGCTCACAGCTACCTTTTTTGACAGCTACTGCATGAGAACGAATAATCCAACGATGTCTACGGTAAAATATATATCACAATTTTCCCATCCAAGAATGGGAAAGAATTCCACCTGAAAAGCTTCAAAAATTGTTCTCCTCAGTTCCCAAATGTTTACTGAGTGTTGTTAAAAGGAAAGGCCATGTAACACAGTGGTAAAAATCTAATGTGCAATGTGTTGCTGCCATTAACTCAAAGTTAATGATTATTTGCAACAAAAAAAATTGGTTTCTCAGTTTGAACATTAAATATCAATCGATCAATCAATGTTTACTTATATAGCCCTAAATCACTAGTGTCTCAAAGGGCTGCACAAACCACTACGACATCCTCGGTAGGCCCACATAAGGGCAAGGAAAAACTCACACCCTGTCTTTGCAGTCTTTTTAATTGAATACAAGTTGAAAAGGATTTGCAAATCATTGTGTTCTATTTTTATTTACGAATTACAAAATGTACCAACTTCATTGGCTTTGGGGTTTGTATCATGTGACTTCAACAGCCTTTCGCTATTGTATTTTGTATTTTCCGGCTAATTTCTGGCCTTTAAAATGAACGCCACTAAAAAAAAAACCCGCCTGACAAACAAGCTCTCTCCTTACCGTCGCATGTAAAGTCGGGATGGGCCACATCCTGGATGGGGATCTCCTTCAGGAAGGCTGGCCTCTGGCAGCGAGGGTTTCCACTCACCACCCGGGTCCTCTTCAACCACTGCCCCAGCCAGGCCAGGTGACAGTCACACACGTATGGGTTGGACAGGAGGTTACTGCCAAAAAGACACAGAAAAATACATTTGTAAGCTGTGAATAAGTACATTCTCCAATTAATGCTTCTCATTTAACAAGGAGTGTGATCTATAGCAGTGGTTCTCAACCTTTTTTCAGTGATGTACCCCCTGTGAACATTTTTGTAATTTAAGTACCCCCTAATCAGAGCAAAGCAATTTTGGATGAAAAAAAGAGATAAAGAAGTAAAATACAGCACTATGTCATCAGTTTCTGATTTAATAAATTGTATAACAATGCAAACTATTGCTCATTTGTAGTGGTCTTTCTTGAACTATTTGAAAAACAAGATATAAAAATAACTAAAAACTTGTTGAAAAATAAACAAGTGATTCAATTATAAATAAATATTTCTACACATAGAAGTAATCTTCAACTTAAAGTGCCCTCTTTGTGGATTGTAATAGAGATCCATCTGGATTCATGAACTTAATTCTAAACATTTATTCACAAAAAGAGAAATATTTAGCATCAATATTTATGGAACACGTCCACAAAAATGAATATTGCATTGTTGCATTTCTTTTCACAGTTTATGAACTTACATTCATATTTTGTTGAAGTATTATTCAATAAATATATTTATAAAGTATTTTTAAACTGTTGCTATTTTTAGAATAATTAAAAAAAATCTCACGTACCCCTTGGCATACCTTCAAGTACCCCCAGCGGTACGCGTACCCCCATTTGAGAACCACTGCTCTATAAAAGCAAACAACCACTAATGAACATTGTGTCAACACACAAGGACACTAACTACTGTGGCTGTAGACAACTTCCTAACCTCGCCTGCTTCTGATACTTTTTGCATTTAGGGTAATTTGCCTGGTAGGAAAAGGCAATGAAAAAGGGGCTTTAGAAAACAGTGACTTAAAAGCCTAATGAAATGAGATTTTCTTATTTAAACGGGGATAGCAGGTCCATTCTATGTGTCATACTTGATCATTTCGCGATATTGCCATATTTTTGCTGAAAGGATTTAGTAGAGAACATCCACGATAAAGTTCGCAACTTTTGGTCGCTAATAAAAAAAAAGCCTTGCCTGTACCGGAAGTAGCAGACGATGTGCGTGTGACGTCACGGGTTGTGGAACTCCTCACATCTGAACATTGTTTACAATCATGGCCACGAGCAGCGAGAGCGATTCGGTCAGAGAAAGCGACGATTTCCCCATTAATTTGAGCGAGGATGAAAGATTTGTGGATGAGGAAAGTGAGAGTGAAGGACTAGAAAAAAAATAAATAAAATACAAAAACTTAAAAAAAGGACTAGAGGGCAGTGGGAGATATTCAGATAGGGAAGATGCTGTGAGAGGCGCTGTCGCAGTCATGGGAGTGGCAGGACCACTCGGCCAGGCCCAACCGCAACAAGGGATAGAGCCATACCGCTTTGAACCTGTCAAGAGGACGCTGCTGATATTGATGCTGGAGTAGCACACGACATGGATCGCCGTCAAAATACAGATTGGTAAAAGGTTATTTATTACTGCACATAATACACTGTACTTTGTGTGTGTGTGGTCCAATCTAACCGTGTTCGCTTGAGATCTCTGTTCCATAGTAAAGCTTGACTGTCATCTTTCGGGAATGTAAACAATAAAACACCGGCTGTGTTTGTGTTGCTAAAGCCGGCCTCAATCCACCGCTTCCCACCTACAGCTTTCTTCTATGATGTCTCCATTGTTCATTGAACAAATTGCAAACGATTAACCAACACACATGTCCAGAATACTGCGGAACTTTGCGATGAAAACAGACGACTTAATAGCTGGCCACAATGCTGGCACAAAATGTCCTCTACAATCCGTGACGACACGCGCAGGCGTCATCATACCGAGACTTTTTCGCGGCGGAATTTAAAATTGCACTTAAGTAAACTAACCCGGCCGTATTGGCATGTGTTGCAATGTTAATATTTCATCATTGATATATAAACTATCAGACTGCGTGGTCGGTAGTAGTGAGTTTCAGTAGGCCTTTAATGACTCCTTTATATTAAAATATTTAAGCACCATTCCACATTGCCTCCCTAGGAAACACAATATACAATAACATTCATTCTGTAACACTTTTTTCAATTAAGCAAATTATGCTGCACATTTTTATGTTTGCATATGTAATAATTGCATTTTTTAAATATTCATTTTAATCACCCTGCACACTGTGCTTCCGCCCACCTCCAAAGACATGCACCTGGGGATAGGTTGATTGGCAACACTAAATGGCCCCTAGTGTGTGAATGTGAGTGTGAATGTTGTCTATCTGTGTCGGCCAGGCAATGAGGTGGTGACATGTCCAGGGTGTACCCCGCCTTCCGCCCAATTGTAGCTGATATAAACTTCAGCACTCCCCGCGACCCCAAAAGGGACAATCGGTAGAAAATGGATGGATGGATAAATATTTTTTAAAAAATTAAAAGGTTTTTTTTCTTTAAAAAAATGAAAATACAGTTCTGTTAAAATTCAGACTTAAGTCATGTTCACTCGGTCCTTTAACCATGACAACGATCAATTGCTGAATGACTGTAATGTGCTCAGTGCCAACATTTTATTGGCATAAATGTTTCGTGGCTATATCAGGGGTCTGAAAACCTTTGGACTTTAGTTCCGCGTTGGGCTAAAAAAAATGGGTAATGGCCAAAAGCCGACAGCATGTAAAGTGTATATGTACTACGGTTGTACGGTATACCGGTATTAGTATAGTACTGAGATACTAATGAGTCATATTCGGTACTATACCGCCTCTAAAAAGCACCGGTCCTCCACTCCTCATCCACTCTGTCGTTGTGTCATTGCTGGTTTACGAGCAGAGCAGCATGTTCGGCAGCGCACACACAGAGTACTTACAAGCAGACACGGCGTGTAGACAGAAAAGGGAGAATGGACGCATTTTGGCTTAAAAACTAACAATAAAGGTGAAGTTATAACACTGAAGGACCCTCAGGAAGAGGTGCTTTAAGACATGGCTAGCCAACTAGCGGCTAAAGTCCAGCCGCAGTCTGCAGTGTTGTAGCTACTTCTAAATCACTAATCCTTGTCTCCATGGTGACAAATAAAGTACGTTTCTTACAAGTATCATCCCTGCAGGACGAGGAATAGCTAAACATGCTTCACTACACACCGTAGCTCACTGGCCTCACAATGTAAACAAACGCCATTGGTGGATCTACACCTGACATCCACTGTAATGATACCAAGTACAGGAGCGTATTTAGTTGATACTAGTATGATTATGTTAATATTTTTTGGCATCACAAAATCTTCTTTTGTTTTTTTATTTTTTATTTTATAGCATGTTTAGAAACTCAGGAAATATGTCCATGGACACATGAGGACTTTGAATATGACCAATGTATGATCCTGTAACTACTTGGTATCGGATCAATGCCCAAATGTGTGGTATCATCCAAAACTAATGTAAAGTATCAAACAACAGAAGAAAAAATTATTATTACATTTTAACAGAAGTGTAGATAGAACATGTTAAAAGAGAAAGTAAGCAGATATTAACAGTAAATTAACAAGTAGATTAATAATTAATTCTCTACCACCTGATTTATTGAAACTTCTATTAGTAGATTGCACAGTACAGTACATATTCCGTACAATTGACCACTAAATGGTAACACCCAATAAGTTTTTCAATTTGTTCTGTTGTGTTTATGTTGTGTTACGGTGCGGATGTTCTCCCGAAATGTTTGTCATTCTTGAATGGTGTGGGTTCACATTGTGGTGCATATTTGTAACAGTGTCAAAGTTGTTTATACGACCACCCTCAGTGTGACCTGTATGGCTGTTGACCAAGTATGCATTGCATTCACTTGTGTGTGTGTGAAAAGCCGTAGATATTATGTGATTGGCCCAGCACGCAAAGGCATTCCCTTTAAGGTTTATTGGCGCTCCGTACTTCTCCCTACGTCCGTGTACACAGCGACGTTTAAAAGACATACATTTTACTCTTTTTAAGACAGATACCGATAATTTTGTAACCTATTTCGATCATTTTCCGATTTTACATTTTAAAGCATTTATCGGCGATAATATTGGCCGGCCAATATTATCGATATAATGGATATTTAATTGGATATTAAGAGTATGTTAGGATTCAATTCCTGCCTTGTTATCTTCCGTCTCGACCTCCCTAAAGTTATGTAATCAATCAGAAATATCAAGCAGCTAAAATGCGCCAAACGTGGATAAGTGTAGAGAAAGTGTTTGCATCATTATTGTATTGGATTTAAATGGGTGTAATTTAGACCTTTCTTTTTTATGGTGCATGGGCATGTTTTATATTATCCACAAGAATCAGTAAGCAAGTTGTGTTATGTGTGACCACGTGTGTTGACGGTGTTGGTTGCACAATTTGTTTTTGTTTATGACTAGGGAAGGTTGTCTGAATTGGGTCATATAAGTCTGTGTTGCGTTTACTTCAGGTTTCAATTCACGGTCATTGACCTGAATTACTCCCATTGTCCACAAGACGGCGGCAAAGTCGCAGCAATAAGACCGTCAGATATTTTTAAATTATTCGGAAAACACGCCGAGGGCCAGAATCCTTATTAAACTCATGACATCTCGCGAGCCAAATTGAAGATACCGTCGTTTTGGACACCCTTAGGTTGTAGTACACAGCTCACTCCTGATACTTTCAGTCCTGTTACTCACGTGGGTAATCTTCATCTTCAGAACCTGGCAGTAAAATAAATAAAACATGTTGAGTAGTTCTTGAATGAACAAAGAGAAACAAGCCAATGTCACAGATGGCCAAAAGCGTCTCATTGGAACAAAAAGAATCCTTGGGTTTCGAGATGAGACGGACAAAAACAAGCAGAAGCGAGCCAGAGAATTTTAGTTGCTAAGAACGAGAGAATTGCTTTGTATACTTTACAAGACGGCAAACAACTCGAGCACCATGACGCGTTTGGTCATAAACTCCCAGACATTTGGACAGCATGAAGGCTGGGGGGAGTCGAGGGTTAAAGAGGAAATAAAAGAAGCAGAGAGAGGAAAAGGTTATCATTCATTTTTTATTCATTTGGTGGGCTAAATGAGATACAGAGAGGCCGAGATAAGCAGGCCAGTGAAAGAAAAGAAAGAAAAAAGGTTATCTCATTCATCTTCGTCTTATTCGATGACTTCTCTGCATTTTGTTGCCTCTTCTGACGTCTCATGTGTTATTCATAGTGAAGAATATTAAAACGGAAGGGGGAGGGGTCATCGGAACGATGCTTTAGCACGGGGGTGACGATCGTAAGGCCCGCGGGACAGATCAGGCAGCGAACATGTTTTTATCCGGCCCTCGAGATGACTTTGCCAAGTATGAAAATTAGCGGAAAATTTGCAATAAAAGAAACTGCTGTTCTCAACGTGCCCACTGGATGTCGCAATAGCAATTATTTGTATCCCCTGGCGTGAGTACTTACTAGAGAAGCACGGTTTGCGGTCACAACCGCGGAGTCCGCGGGTAAACCGCGGGTCGGGCGGGTGACATGACGAAAAAATAGATTTTAAATAGATTCGGGCGGGTGGCGGTTGAACCAATTGGGAAATATATATTGTGATAATCCCAGGAATGTAGGCTCATAAAACTTCTTCGTTTGTCTTGTCTTTATTGCACAAGATGTAATACAACCACACAACAGCTCTCATGTCTCTAACGCTTTTCCCGGGACAACTCGAACTCTCACTTCCTGTCGATAGCGTCACTTCCCTATCTCTCCCGGAAGTCCCGCCCCCCAGCCAAAGTCATTGTTTAACACCCCGTAGCCAGCCGCTACATTAAACATAGTTAAATGTTATGTTGAAGAGGTTCATTTAGCCTACTGACGTGTATTTATAAATGGTTGATTTATACAGGCTAGTAGGTAAAGTGTTGTACCTGACAACTCTTGATGGTACAATCCATATAACACGTCACAGACAAAGTCACGCTAACATCACGTGACACCTCTGAAGCAAGGTAGCCCAAACTTGTCAGCTACAACACTTTACCTTACCAGCCTATAGAAATCAACCATTTATAAATAGTTAAATGTTGTTACCCACTTACGAAAAACGAGCAGCACTCGTTGAAACAATATGTGGGCATACTTTTATTTTGAAGTGTCTCGTTTGGTCTGTCCACAAATGCAAGGAAGCTACTTCCGGGTATGGCCAACGAGGTATTTATCATTTGTTGGTATTTTACTCGGTAAAATGTTTGATCCACATGCTGTGCATGTTATTATTTTTACGTTTGTAACGTGCTTTATTTATCACAGTTTTCACGGTGAATTTGAAGGGAAAGTAAGCCTTCAAATAAATCAGTTCAAGAAAGCCATCGTGTCTGTGCTATTTGGAGGGAGTTACACTTTCTAACCTCACTAATGCCTTGCATCGTCTATATTGGATATATAACAACGGGCGGGTGGGTGTGGCTTTGATAAAATGTTGGTTCGGGTAAATGGCGGGTGGATGACGACTTTAGTGATGCGGTTGCGGATGATATACTTGCCTATCCGCCCATCTCTAGTACTTACGCTGCTTATTTGTGATAGTTTACAAAATGTGGATTGTAACGTTCATGCCTTGATTGTCAAATATATTGTTGCTAATGTAGCCTGTGACATTTCTACCAAAATAAATGTTTATGATAATCTGTAATAGTGTTATCCCGATACTAATATTTTGGTACCAGTACCAAAATAATTTCGATTTTTTTCAGTACTTTTCTGAATAAAGGGGACCACAAAAAATTGCATTATTGGCTTTATTTTAACAGAAAATCTTAGGGTACATTAAACATAGGTTTCTTATTGCAAGTTTGTACTTAAATAAAAGAGTGAACCTACAAGACAATTTGTCTTTTAGTAGTAAGTAAACAAACAAAGACTCCTAATTTAGTTGCTGACATATGCAGTAACATATTGTGTCATTTATCTTTTTATTATTTTTTTAACATTACTAAGGACAAATGGTAGAAAATGAATTATTAATCTACTTGTTCATTTACTGTTGATATCTAATTACTTTTCTCTTTTAACATGTTCTATCTACACTTCTGTTAAAATGTAATAATCACTTGTTTTTTTGTTTGATACTTTATATTAGTTTTGGATGATACCACAAGTTTGGGTATGAATCCGATACCAAGTCGTTACAGGATCATACGTTGGTCATATTCAAAGTCCTCATGTGTCCAGGGACATATTTCCTGACTTTATAACCATAATATACATTTAAAAAAAACGAAATAAGATGATCTGATGCAAAAAATATCGACATAATCTTAGTAGAATTGATAAGCCGCTGTACTGTGGGGCGGCATAGCTCGGTTGGTAGAGCGGCCGTGCCCGCAACTTGAGGGTTACAGGTTCGATCCCCGCTTCCGCCATCCTAGTCACTGCTGTTGTGTCCTTGGGCAAGACACTTTACCCACCTGCTCCCAGTGCCACCCACACTGGTTTAAAATGTAACTTAGATATTGGGTTTCACTATGTAAAGCGCTTTGAGTCACTAGAGAAAAAGCGCAATATAAATATAGTTCACTTCACTACTTGGTATCATTACAGTGGATGTCAGGTGTAGATCTACCCATGGTGTTTGTTTACATTGTGACGCCCGTGAGCGACGGCGTGTAGTGAAGCATGTTTAGCTATTCCTCGTCCTGCAGGGATGATACTTGTAAGAAACATACTTTATTTGTCGCCATCGAGACAAGGATTAGTGATTTAGAAGTAGCTAAAACACTGCTGACTACTTTTCAGAGGCAGTATAGTACTGAATATGATTCATTAGTATCGTGGTACTATACTAATACCGGTGTATCGTACAACCCTAATCTCTACATTTCGCGTTGTACTTATGACTTCTAACATGTGTGAGTAATGAAATGAGGCCAAATGCACAAGTTTATTTGTAGACCAGGGGTGTCAAACTCAAATACAGAGTGGGCCAAAATTTTAAACGGAACAAAGCCGCGGGCCAAGGTTGAACAAATTAACCTTTTAATAGGGACCCAAACAAGTTTTGCATTAAATATTGAACAAGCAAGGCTTGTATAACTTCAGTGACATCCAAAATCCAGTTTCAAATAATAATAATAATAATTGAAAAAAAAAATCATTGGCATATCAAATAAAATGTAAATAAAAATGTAACGATTTTTTTTCTGTTTGCAATCTTCTGAGGTAAATATAATTTTTTCCCCACAGGCTAATAATACATTTGAAAATAAAATAACAATAATGAATGAACCAAACATTCAAGCCTTGAAGTAGTAAGAGAAAATGCATGAATAAAACGTTAATTATTGGTCAGTTTGCTGGAAGTTTCCCGGCAGAGTTAGTGCTGCAAGGGGGTCTGGGTATTTGTTCTGTTGTGTTACGGTGCGGATGTTCACCTGAAATGTGTTTGTCATTCTTGTTTGGTGTGGGTTCACAGTGTGGCGCATATTTGTAACAGTGTTAAAGTTGTTTATACGGCCACCCTCAGTGTGACCTGTATGTTTGTTGACCAAGTATGTGTTGCATTCACTTGTGTGTGTGTGTCTGTGTGTGTAAAAGCCACAAATATTATGTGCCACGCTGTTAGTATGGAGGAAAAGCGGACGTGACGACAGGTTGTAGAGAACGCTAAAGGCAGTGCCTTAAATGCACGCCCCCAATATAGTTGTCCAGGTGGAAATTGGTAGAAATTCGGGAGAATGGTTGCCCCGGAAGATTTTCGGGAGGGGCACTGAACTTCGCGAGTCTACTGGGAAAATTAGGAGGGTTGGCAAGTATGAGTATTAGCGGTGAATGCGGTGTCGCAGGGCACCGACGCTGTATAACACCGGCGGGCCAGCTCTAATGCTAAATTGATATCGCCTCAAGGGCCAAATTAAATTACACGGCGGGCCAGAGTTTGACACCCATGTTGTAGACGATGCTCCATATGTACGGAATAAGCCTGGAATTGTATTTTTTTTTAATCAATCCCAAAAAATAATACCATAATAATCAATCAATCAATGTTTATTTATATAGCCCTAAATCACAAGTGTTTCAAAGGGCTGCACAAACCACAACGACATCCTCAGTAGAGCCCACAAAATGGCAAGGAAAAACTCCCACCCAATGAGATGTCGGTGACATTTACTATGATAACTATGAGAAACCTTAGAGGGGACCGCATATGTGGGTAACCCCCCCCCGCCCTTAGGGGAGACCGACTCTGTGCAGGCCAGTCAAGTTCATCCACACCAGACTCTGTCATCCATGTCTTTATGGACCTTGCTTTGTGCATTGGTGCACAGTCATGTTGGAAGATGAATGGGCCCGCTCCAAACTGTTCCCACAAGGTTGGGAGCATGGACTTGTCCAAAATGTTTTGGTATCCTGGAGCATTCAAGGTTCCTTTCACTGGAACTAAGGGGCCAAGCCCAACTCCTGAAAAACAATCCCACAGCATAATTCCTCCTCCACCAAATTTCACAATCGGCACAATGCAGTCTGAAATGCAGCATTCTCCTGGCAACCTCCAAACCCAGACTGGTCCATCAGATTGCCAGATGGAAAAGCATGATTCATCACTCCAGAGAAGGCGTCTCCACTGCTCTAGAGTGCAGTGGCGACGTGTTTTACACCACTGCATCCCACACTTTGCATTGGACTTGGTGATATATGGCTTAGATTCAGCCGCCCGGCCATGGAAACCCTTTCCATGAAGCTCTCTTTGTACTGCAGTGGCCAAATACTTTTGGCAATATAGTGTAAATCATATTTTCAAAGCTTTTTCGTCTTACAGTAAAATAAAATAAAATGCACAGTTAAAAGCTGTCCTTTTTGCACAACATCTGGCCGGACTTCATTACACCCGCGAGGAACAGACACAACGCAATGTGAAAACTGGAGCTGCTGCAGATGGCGACAAACTTACTTCCTCATTTCCGTGTAATGAATTTACGCCGGCGCGAGACGGCGGCGGTGGGCCGGCCTCGGCTAAATCCCTTCCTCCCCCGATGTGTTAATCTTTTAATTAAACTCACACTATACTTACTCTCTGCTGGGAAACGCGAGGTAGGCGTCCAAAGAGTGGGAGGGCGGGTGAAAGGGACGGAGCAATATTTAAAAAAAAAAAAAAACAGAAGGATGATAAGGGCATTAGCAAACAAGCTCCAGGGCTGAACTCAATGTATGCCAATCAAGAGAGAAAACAAAATGACTCGTCTTGGCACTTAATAATCAGTAAATACACTGAAGGCAATCTGTTGCTTGGTTATTTGCCCTTTTCATTAGGAACTTCTAGTTGCCAAGGTAACAATGTATGTACATCCGCAAAAGCCGTTCCATGCATTTATTTTCCATTATCGCATAAGGTGGACTTGAGGTGGCATTTTCCTGTCAAGTAAACAAAAAAGCTCATATGTTCTGTGAGACTTTTGACTGTTTCTACAAATCCATTTTAACCTTTAAATGAGATTTTCTTATTTAAACGGGGATAGCAGGTCCATTCTATGTGTCATACTTGAGCATTTCGCGATATTGCCATATTTTTGCTGAAAGGATTTAGTAGAGAACATCGACGATAAAGTTTACAACTTTTGGTCGCTAATAAAAAACCCTTGCCTGTACCAGAAGTAGCAGACGATGTGCGCGTGACGTCACGGGTTGTGGAACTCCTCACATCTGAACATTATTTCCAATCATGGCCACCAGCAGCGAGAGTGATTCGGACCGAGAAAGCGACGATTTCTTCATTAATTTGAGCGAGGATGAAAGATTTATGGATGAGGAAAGTGCGAGTGCAGGACTAGAAAAAAAAAGAGATGAGAGCGATTCAGATGTTTTTAGACACATTTACTAGGATAATTCTGGAAAATCCCTTATCCGCTTATTGTGTTACTAGAGTTTTAGTGAGATTATATGGTCGTACCTGAAAGTCGGAGGGGTGTGGCCACGGGTGTGGTGACTGCCAGTGTCTCTGAGGGAGGATTCCTATAGGAGTCTCCTGCTGTGTGGGAAGCCACGTTTCTCGACGAGGCGAAGCGAAGGCAGCCGTTGGGGCCGGGCTGAGATTTTTTATTTCCCCCTCCTCCACATTGGAAGCATCCCACGATCGGGGCGGTCGGTCGGAGGAGGCAAGAGAGTCCGCAGCTGCCTCTTTAACAGGTGCACAAGGAACGACGCAAGCTCTCCAGTCATGTCTATGGTAAGAGGCAACTTATTACCACAATTTTCTTTGTGGTAGGGAACCATGTTCGCTTGACTGCTCTGTTCCATAGTGAAACGTCACCGTCATCTTTAGGGAATGTAAACAAGGAAACACCGGCTCTGTTTGTGTTGCTAAAGGCAGCCGCGATACACCGCTTCCCACCTACATCTTTCTTCTTTGATGTCTCCATTATTAATTGAACAAATCGTAAAAGTTTCAGCAACACAGATGTCTAGAATACTGTGTAATTATGCGATTAAAGCAGAGGACTTATACCTGGGATCGGGGCTGGAACAAAATGTCCGCTACAATCCGTGACGTCATGCGGACGTGTCATCATACCGCGACATTTTCAACAGGATACTTTGCAGGAAATTTAAAATTGCAATTTAGTAAACTAAAAAGGCCGTATTGGCATGTGTTGCAATGTTAATATTTCATCATTGATATATAAACTATCAGACTGCGTGGTCGGTAGTAGTGGGTTTCAGTAGGCCTTTAATTATGTCAACAATGTCCGTATATCTGGAACTGCGGCACGGTACAAAACCCAAAATCAAAGAGGCTGGCACGTTGTGCAAATCGTAAATAAAAACAGAATACAATGATTTGCACGGAGGGATCATGGCAGAAGTGGCAGGAGAACCAGCAGCAGAAACTGACGAGCGGAAACAACCGAGAGCGAATCGGAAACAGCAACGAAGACGCGGCCGACTGAAAGCGAGGGAGGAGCGAGCAGGAGAGGAGCAGCTGAAAAGCGATCTGACCAAAAGACAAAGCTTTATTTGAAAAAAGAGTCAAACCTGCTCATGAGATGTCCTTCCTGAATGGTCCGTGGAACCCGCACGACGATGGCAGGAGTCCGTCACAACAACATTAACAAAACAGAACAAATATCCAGAACCCCTTGCAGCACTAACTCTTCCGGGACGCTACAATATACACCCCCGCTACCCCTTACTCCCCCCACCTAGACCTCCTCATGCTCTCTCAGGGAGAACATGTCCCAAATTCCAAGCTGCTGTTTTGAGGCATGTTCAAAAGAAAAAATGCACTTTGTGACTTCCATAATAAATACGGCATTTTTTTTCCATAACTTGAGTTGATTTATTTTGGAAAACCTTGTTACATTGTTTAATGCATCCAGCAGGGCATCACAACAAAATTAGTAAAATGAATGTGTTAATTCCAAGACCGTATATATATCGGTATCAGTTGATATCAGAATCGGTAATTAAAGAGTTGAACAATATCGGCAAAAAAGCCATTATCAGACATCTCTAATTAACATTGCTGTATGTATACTTTTGACCCGGCAGATTTTCTCACATTTTCAGTAGACCTATAATAAATTCATGAATGTTTTTGTGAGCAAGAAGTATTTTCTCCAATCCCTCTATCACAAAAAAATAACAGTGGTAAAAATGATTGGAAACTCAAGACGGCCATGACATTATGTTCCTTACAAGTGTAGTAATCCATATTTTCCTATATTTCTTTCCTGTTTTACTTTATTGCAAAGGTTTCACACCATTATACGACATTTTGTCATTGAACATTGTCTTTTTTTTTTTAAAGAAATAAACAATAAATACAGTAAATTTCATGTATCCAAAAAAAAGCACAGAAACAAATGACAAATAATGGTCGTGCAGAAGAAAAATTCCTTCTGGAGGACAAGGTAAAAGGCTTGAATCAGAGACGACAGTTATATGAGCTGGTGCTGTTTTGAGGGAGACTTTTATGTTGTGGAATGTGGTGTTCACGGTATGAAATAAAAGATAAACTTGTGAGGTTTTATCGCACTGATTTATTGTTATTTACACCCTTTGCACAAGGGTGGTCGGAATATTGAGGAAAAGCATCCCCAGCCTTGCACCAGACCCTGCAAATAATTGTGCTTTAACCACAATCTTTTTACACTTATTTGGCCTTTTTGTGCTCGCGCTCCATCTTTTTGCTCCTGTGTCTTTCTCCGCATGTTCCACCGTCTTTGGCGCTTAAAGGGGTTACTTATGTACCTCAAAGCAATGTTATTTGGTACCGTATTTTGCGGATTATACTGTAAGTCGCTCCGGAGTATACGTCGCACCGGCCGAAAATGCATAATAAAGAAGGAAAAAAACGTCGTACTGGAGTACAAGTCGCATTTTTGGGGGAAATTTATTTGATAAAACCCAACACCAAGAATAGACATTTGAAAGGCAATTTAAAATAAATAAAGAATAGTGAACAACAGGCTGAATAAGTGTACGATATATGACGAATAAATAACCAACTGAGAAGGTGCCTGGTATGTTAACGTAACATATTATGGTAAGAGTCATTCAAATAACTATAACATATAGAACATGCTATATGTTTACCAAACAATCTGTCACTCCTGTCAGGTTTGCCACCGACAGTTTGTTTGTGTTTTAGTTTTTCCTCTGTGTGTTTAGTATTTCCTGTCCTTAGTTCCTGTCAGCACTCTTATTTGGGTTCAGCTTCCTGTTCGTCTCCCTGAGTGCTTTGTTTCCCCTCAGCTGCGGCTGATTGGCACCTGGCCACACCTGGTGTCAATCAGCCCGGGCCTATTTTACCTGCTTTGTTCCTCCAGTCAGTGCTGGATTATTGTCGTTGCCACATGTCGCTCTTGTCGTTGCTACCTGTCGTGTCGTGTGGTATCTTTGCAGCATAGCGGTAAGCTACATTTTCGTTAGATGTTTGCAGCCTACTATTTTTTGTTCCCTGCTTCCAGTTTTTTCTTTCATTTTACAAGTACGACTTCTGTTTCCTGCTAAATTCCTGTTAGCTTCCACGCTAGGCCTTTTGTTTGTTATCCGCCCACGTGCGCGCTTTTTGTTTGAACCCTTTGTTTGTTTTTGTCTTAGTATTTAATTTTAATTATGTTTTCCTGCAAAATGGCTCCCTCCTTCTCTGCATCTTGGGATTTGTCACGAACTAACTCTGACAACTCCTAATCGATAAATCCCATGAAATCTTCTTCCTCGATGTCGCTTCTAAACAACTCTGCCAACTCCAAAGGTATACGCCACTTCCTCTTGTCCTTTTCTGCTGCATATTTCACTACGTCCAGCTTGAAATCTGCAGTACATGATTTTCCTTTCGGTTTCATTTTTGTTCAGCCCTTCTCAGTTTTTAAAAATTACCGCCAACGATGAAATGATCCATTTTAATAGCTACGGCAGTAGCATATAGTAGTTAGCATTCCATGACCCACAATGCACTTCTGCCATGACCCTCCCATGCCTAATTCTTATTGGTTGACGTGTGTGTGACGATTGCTAACTTTTTCTTCGTCTCTTCCGCGAATTAGATAAATAATATTATTTGATATTTTACGGTAATGTGTTAATAATTTCACACATAAGTCGCTCCGGAGTATGTCACACCCTTGGCCAAACTATGAAAAAAACTGTGAAGTGAATTATATTTACATAGCTCTTTTCTCTAGTGACTCTTAGCGCTTTACATAGTGAAACCCAATATCTAAGTTACATTTAAACCAGTGTGTGTGGCACTGGGAGCAGGTGGGTAAAGTGTCTTGCCCAAGGACACAACGGCAGTGACTAGGATGGCGGAAGTGGGAATCGAACCTGGAACCCTCAAGTTTCTGGCACGGCTGCTCTACCAATCGAGCTATACAGATATATATGATAAGTGTGATCAGTAGATGGCAGGCACACACAAGAGATACGTGTGGACTGCAGGTTGACGCCTGTTCAATAGACGATGCGAGCTAATACAGGTTAACAAGCAAAACCAAAACGTTGATGTCCCAATGAAAATATAGAATTTTACACAAAGCACTCAAGAGTGGTCAATAATTCAACAAAAAAATTTGTGGATGGCTGCCAAAAGCGTCTTATTGCAGTGAAACTTGCCAAGGAACATGTAACCAACATACTTGAGGTGGGCGGGGTTTGGTGGTAGCGGGGGGTGTATATTGTAGCGTTCTGGAAGAGTTAGTGGTGCAAGGGGTTCTGGGTCTTTGTTCTATTGTGTTTATGTTGTGTTACGGGGCGGATGTTCTCCAGAAATGTGTTTGTCATTTTTGTTTGGTGTGGGTTCACAGTGTGGCGCATATTTGTAACAGTGTTAAAGTTGTTTATATGGCCACCCTCAGTGTGACCTGTATGGCTGTTGACCAAGTATGCGTTGCATTCAATTATGTGTGTGTTAAAACGGAAATATATATATTTTTAAATCCTAGTTGTATTTTAAAACAGCTAAGTGTTGGGCATGCGTAGACCTTGAAGCTTGGAATGTAACTAGCAGCCATAACACCCTTCTTATCTCAAGTGTCCCAGGCTTATAAGGAGAATAGATACGGGGATTCGCTCTGGAGGGGGAGAAGGCGAGGAGGAGGGGGGCGAGTGAGAGAGTGTAAAAGGCGAAACTTCGGTAGTATTACCATATCAACTTGGGCGATGCGATTGAATGTGTTGTTTATATTTGGTCTCCCAAAGCTTTGGAATAAATGTCAAAATAAGATACTCTGTCTAGGATTCATTTAAAACCAGCTTATGTGTCATCAAACAAACCTGGGGGGTGACCGGCAGAAGATCTGGATCCGAACGCAACACTGCCAAAAGCGTCTTATTGCAGTGAAACTTACCAAGGGACATGTAACCAACATACTTGAGGTGGGCAGAGCTTGGTGGTAGCGGGAGGTGCCGGAAGAGTTAGTGCTGCAAGGGGTTCTGGGTATTTGTTCTGTTGTGTTTATGTAATGTTATTGGTGCGGATGTTCTCCCGAAATGTGTTTGTCATGGGTTCACAGTGTGGCACATATTTGTAACAGTGTTAAAGTTGTTTATTCGGCCACCCTCAGTGTGACCTGTATGGCTGTTGACCAAGTATGGCTTGCATTCAATTATGTGTGTGTTAAAGCCGCATATATTATGTGATCATGCCGGCACGCTGTTTCTATGGAGGAAAAGCGGACGTGACGACAGGTTGTAGAGGACGCCAAAGGCAGTGCCAATATTGTTGTTTGGGTGGAAATTGGGAGGAATTCGGGAGAATGGTTGCCCTGGGAAATTTTTGGGAGGGGCACTGAAATTCAGGAGTCGTCCGGGAAAATCGGGAGGGTTGGCAAGTATGATAATCAAATATTAACATTGCTGTATGTATACTTTTGACCCAGCAGATTTGTCCTACATTTTCAGTAGAACCAAACTTCATGAATGTTTTTTGTGACCAACAAGTATGTGCTCCAATCACTCTATCACAAAAAATAAGAGTTATACAAATTATTGGAAACTCAAGACAGCCATGACATTATGTTATTTACAAGTGTATGTAAACTTTTGATCATCATAATGCGAGAGGGAAAAAAAACGAAGTGAAACTGCAGCAATGTGCATACCAGGTAGTAACCGGTGATGTCAAGAATTACGACATGTGCACCATTTGCTGCTTCTTATCAGAAACCATCATTAGTTACCACAAATGGACAATTCTAGCATTGGGAACTTAATGGTAGTATTTAAAAGCACCCACCTTTCATGTTTGTATTCAGACCGTCAGCTCACATATTTTCTCTGCTATTAGTTGCCCCCCAAAAAAAAGACTTAATTTTATGCAAATATGAAAAGCAACTCACATGGTGGAGAGGGAATGCAGGGTGGCGAAGGCTCCCGGGGCGATGCTGGAGATGCGGTTGTCGTACAGCGACAGCAGCCGCACCGAGCTCAGGCCCGTGAATGTCGCGTTGTCAATGCAGCTGACCTGGTTGCTCCGCAGCATCCTGGAACGCAGGTTGTACGGATCAAACACAAATAAACAATCACACAGCAGCACGCGGTTCACCTGACACATGAAAGGTGACGCATTGTTGGGGTGCACTTTCCACTCGAACTGCCAGATGGCAGTAGAGTGTGCGTTTTGTGGCAATTCCGACTTTGACCACAGCATCAGTTGCTATGTATTTTGTCACTTTCATTCATTTTCAGCAGACTGCATTGCGAAATGATTAACCCCTCGGGTTGTGCCAATATCAATATTTTGGTGCCGGTATTGATATCAAAATGTATTTTGATACTTTTAGATACTTTTCTAAATAATGGGGTACATAAAAAAATGGCATTATTGGCATACTCAGTGGCCTAGTGGTTAGAGTGTCCGCCCTGAGATGGGTAAGTCGTGAGTTTAAACCCCGGCCGAGTCATACCAAAGACTATAAAAATGGGACCCATTACCTCCGTGCTTGGCACTCAGCATCAAGGGTTGGAATTGGGGGTTAAATCACCAAAAATGATTCCCGGGCGCGGACCACCGCTGCTGCTCACTGCTCCCCTCACCTCAAGGGGTGAACAAGGGGATGCGTCAAATGCAGAGGACACATTTCACCACACTAGTGTGTGTGTGTGAGACAATCAATGGTACTTTAACTTTAACTTTATTAAAGATATTTTTCTTGTTACAAGTTTGTCCGTAAATAAAATAGTTAACCTACTAGCTGGCCTAAATAGCATGCTAGCATTGATTAGCTCGCAGTCATGCAGTGACCAGATATGCCTGATTTGTCAGGCTTGCCACCGACAGTTTGTGTGTGTTTTAGTTTTTCCTCTGTGTGTTTAGTATTTCCTGTTTTTAGTTCCTGTCAGCGCTCTTATTTTGTTTGTTTCCTATTTTTTTCCTTGTGTGCTGTTTTCCCCTCAGCTTCGGCTGATTGGCACCTGGCCACACCTGGTGTCAATCAGCCTGCTTCTATTTGAGTCTGTTTTTGTCCTCCAGGCAGTTGCTGGATTATTGTCTTGTAGATTTCACTTCTTGTCGCTCTTGTCGCGTCGTGTCATATCTTTGCAGCGTAGCAGTAAGCTATATTTCGTTAGATGTTTGTAGCTTACTGTTATTTTTCCCTGCTTCCAAGTTTGTTTTCATATTACATGTACGACTTCTGTTTCCTGCTCGATACCTGCTAGCTTCCACGCTAAGCCTTTTTGTTTGTTATCCGCCCACGTGCGCGCTTTTTGTTTGTACCCTTTGTTTGTTTTTGTCTTAGTATTTAAATTAAATCATGTTTTCTCACTCCATGCCTGCCTCCATCTCTGCATCTTGGAGTTCGTCACAAACCAACTCTGACATGATTAGCATTTCAACAAGTCGATACCATCAACAAAGCGCACCTCTGTGCATTCATGCACAGTATAAAACACTTGGTGGACAAAATGAGCCATGAGATTTTGTATTTTTCCCCCTCACCTTTTTCCACTTCCAATCTTAGTTTTTTTAATCATGCTCAGGGAGCCACTAGGGCGGCACTAAAGAGCCACATGCGGGTTGCTGACCCCCCGCACTAAACTAACACTCAACCTGGTGTTTATACTCCTCAATTATTCCTCCTTTCATTCCCAAATACAATTTATATACAGGCTTTTGTTGAAAAAAAGAAAACCATGAGCAATCCATGTCTTGGCTACATAAGCATGTACTTTGTGTGGGTAAAAAAAAAAAAAAAAAGGGATGAAATAAAGAACATGATCCGACCGCAACAGAGTCTGCTAAAAGACAGCCAAGTCACATGGGCTCTGGCTGATTGAGTTAGTGAGCAACCAGCAGGGAAGGCTAACCTAGTTAGCATGGCTGTTACTGTAGCATGGAGCTGCTCAACATGAGACAGAGACGCCCTTGATGCCATCGGAGAGTCATTAGTCCACAAATATATAAATGATAGCGCGAGGCCGTCATTACGGACGACATCAGCCCACTAGGCCGGGCGAGCTAGTGGGCTATCATGTAACCCCTAATTGGACGTCCGCCAGTTTAGCGTGGGCGGCTAAATGAGGCTGTCATTAGCTTTGATTTGGGAGTGGGTGAATAAACAGTCCCACAGTATCAGTTACTTACACAAATCAAAAAGGCATTGAGGGCCGTGAACCTTACAATTAATGCACTTTAATAATAATATATGTTATTTGTAAAAAGCACTTTACATTGAGTAAACAACCTCAAAGTGCTACATTGTATTAAAAAAAATACAAATAGAAATATAATTAAAATAAGTAAAGATAAAAACTAGAACATCCTAATAGGTATAACTGTTTTTTTTTGTTTTTTTTAAAAAAAAAAAAAAAGGTTTTTAAGCCTTTTTTAAAAGCGTCCACAGTCTGTGGTGCCCTCAGGTGGTCAGGGAGAGCACTCCAGAGACTGGGAGCGGCGGAGCAGAAAGCCCGGTCTCCCATTGTTCGTAGCTTTGTCCTCGTCGGTTGGAGGAGGTTAGCCTGTCCAAAGCGGAAGTGTCGTGTGGAGGAATTGGGGGTGAGTAGTTCTTTGAGGTAGACGGGGGCATTTCCACGGAGGCACTGGTGGGTTAGTAGGGAGACTTTGTATTCAATCCTGAGTGGAACAGAAAGCCAGTGAAGGGATTTAAGAATATGTGTGATATGGTCATATTTCTTTCAACAACGCCCGCTTCTGACTTTTTGCAAGGGCGACGTTAAAATCCTCCGAATGCCCGCACGTTTTATCGAGTCTACGAGCATTCTTCCGTTTTTCTTTTTTTTAAAAAAAAAAAGGGTTTTTAAGCCTTTTTTAAAATCATCTACCGTCTGTGGTCCCCACAGGTGGTCAGGGAGAGTGTTCCACAGACTGGGAGCGGCGGAGCAGAAAGCCCGATCTCCCATTGTTTGTAGCTTTGTCCTCGTAGATTGGAGCCTGTCCGAAACGCAGGTGCCGTGTGGAGGAATTGGGGGTGAGTAGTTCTTTGAGGGTGAGGGGGGAATTTCCATGGAGGCACTGGTGGGTTAATAGGGAGACTTTGTATTCAAACCTGAGTGGAACAGGAAGCCAGTGAAGGGATTTGAGAATTGGTGTGATACGGTCATATTTCTTTCAACAACACCCGGTGCTGACTTTTTACAAGGGTGACGTTAAAATCCTCCGAATGGCTGCATGTTTTATCGTGTTTATAAGCATTCGTCCGTTTTTTGTTTTAAAAAAAAATTGTTTTTTAAGCCTTTTTTAAAAGCATCCACAGTCTGTGGTGCCCTTAGGTCGTCAGGGAGAGCGTTCCACAGACTCTGAGCGGCGGATCAGAAAGCCCGGTCTCCCATTGTTCATAGCTTTGTCCTCGTAGGTTGGAGGAGGTTAGCCTGTCCAAGCGGAGATTTGAGAATTTGTGTGATGTGGTCATATTTCTTTCAACAACGCCCGGTGCTGACTTTTTACAAGAGCGACGTTATATCGCGTTTACAAGCATTCTTCCGGTCCGCATTGAATAGGAGAGTGAGCAACACTTACAGAGTTTTCAGTCCCGTGAGGCCCCGGAACATCCGCCCCTGCAGTCCCGTTAGCTTGTTGCCGGTCAGTAGAAGCTCCTGGACGCCAGAGGCGCCGTCAAACGCTCCCTCGCGGATGTCCCGGAGCTTGTTGTTACTCAGGTTGCTGCAGGAGTAAGACAGTTGTCCCGTAAAAACACATGAAAAAATATTGCCAACATTTTGAGTAAAAGGTCATTGTTATGGCTTGAATAGATGTCTTAAAGCTGGAAATAATGATGGTGGAAATGCTTTATCAGTATCATGTGTGTTAAAAAAATGTGTTTATTGTATCCAATAATCCAGATTTCCTTGTGGGGAAATGGTTGAACATAAAAAAAGCCCTGAACTTGATGTCTTCATTGGGGGAAGTTAAGTTGTTTTACAAGAGCCCATTTTTTTTTCTTTTTAAATATGTTTGGGATTTTTAAAATATTTTTTTCACCATGTTGTATTACGTTGCTGTCTCTATCATTTTTTGTTTGTATAAAGAAGTTGAGGGCTCAACCCTCTGAATTTTTAATGTTGAAGTTGGAAATGCCTTGATGTGTTCGTATATTGTCAATATATGCGGTTTGTAAGTTCAATTATATATATATATATATATATGTATATATATATATATATATATATATATATATATATATATGTATATATATACATATATATGTATATATATATATGTATATATATATATGTATATATATACATAGATATATCTATATATATGTATGTATGTATGTGTATATATATATGTATGTATGTATATATATATATATATATATATATACATATATATATATATATATATACATATATATACATATATATATATATATACATATATATATATATTGTCCATCCATCCATCCATTTCCTACCGCTTATTCCCTTTGGGGTTGCGGGGGGCGCTGGTGCCTATCTCGTCGTGTTTGGAGGAAGAAGAATACTAAGTTGCATCCCAAGAACACCATAACTACTGTGAAGCATGGGGGTGGAAACATCATGCTTTGGGGCTGTTTTTCTGCTAAGGGGACAGGACGATTGATCTGTGTTAAGGAAAGAATGAATGGGGTCATGTATCGTGAGATTTTGAGCCAAAACCTCCTTCCATCAGTGAGAGCTTTGAATGGTTGACCAAATACTTATTTTCCAACATAATTTACAAATAAATTATTTAAAATTCCTACTATGTGAATTCCTGGATTTTTTTTCACATTCTGTCTCTTACAGTTGAAGTGTACCTATTAGAGAAGCGCGGTTTGCGGTCACAACCGCGGAGTCCGCGGATAAACCGCGGGTCGGGCGGGTGACATGACGAAAAAATAGATTTTAAATAGATTCAGGCGGGTGGCGGTTGAACCAATTGGGAAATATATATTGTAATAATCCCAGGAATGTAGGCTCATAAAACTTCTTTGTTTGTCTTGTCTTTATTGCACAAGATGTAATACAACCACACAACAGCTCTCATGTGTCTAACGCTTTTCCCGGGACAACTCGAACTCTCACTTCCTGTCGATAACGTCACTTCCCTATCCCTCCCGGAAGTCCCGCCCCCCAGCCAAAGTCATTGGCTAACACCCCGTGGCCAGCCGCTACATTATACATAGTTAAATGTTATGTTGAAGAGGTTCATTTAGCCTACTGACGCGTATTTATAAATGGTTGATTTATATAGACTAGTAGGTAAAGTGTTGTAGCTGACAACTCTTGATGGTACAATCCATATAACACGTCACAGACGACGTCACGCTAACATCACGTGACACCTCTGATGAAGGCTGCAGAAGCAAGGTAGCCCAAACTTGTCAGCTACAACACTTTACCTTACTAGCCTATAGAAATCAACCATTTATAAATAGTTAAATGTTGTTACCCACTTACGAAAAACGAGCAGCACTCTTTGAAACAATATGTGGGCATACTTTTATTTTGAAGTGTCTCATTTGGTCTGTCCACAAATGTAAGGAAGCTACTTCCGGGTCTGGCCAACAAGGTATTTGTCATTTTTTGGTATTTTACTCGGTAAAATGTTT
>NC_084639.1:13424622-13432122 GCF_033978795.1 Nerophis ophidion | reverse complement strand
AGTAGTAATAGTATTTAACATTATTTGATCATGCAAAACATGTATTAAAATATATTTCACACATTTGTACGTAAAAAGGGGGAAATACATAAATACAAGAGTAATTGTGTAGCACTGGGAAGGGATTATAAATTAAATTTACATATCGTATTTTCCGGACTACTTTTTTTCCTACACTTTACACCCTGTGGCTTATAAAACGGTGCAGCAAATTTAAATATTTTTATTCACAAATGCCATAATGTTTTGTTTTTGACAAATAGTTTTCGTAAAACACCAAGAGACATTAAAAATGTGTGTTGTTGTCAGTGCATCTTTTGGAAGAGTTGAAAATGTACTACCTGTTTCTTCCTCTGAAGACATATATCTGACATATTACTGACATATATCCCGTTACGTCTACTGTCCGCTCGAAAAGGATTCTTCATTTGTCACGCCAAGCAACGTTTGTAAGTTTTATAATACAACTAAAACAATTCATACTTACTAAAACATCCCATGTGAAAGGTCGGTAGGAGTGTTTTCATCCATATTTGTGCGGGCTGGCTTAATGTAATCAGGCTAGCATCGTTAGTATTAGCAAATATGCTAACACTGCCATGTTACAGGCACCAATGGAAGTATGTAAATAAATATTAACTAAATATTTTTTTACGGTACATATCTGCGACTTATGTTTTGGTGTGGCTAATAAACAAAACCTAAAACCAGTGAAGTTGGCACATCGTGTAAATGGTAAATAAAAACAGAATACATCCATAAATCCTTTTTCTACCGCTTATTCCCTTTGAGGTTGCGGGGGGCGCTGGTGCCTATCTCAGCTACAATCGGGCGGAAGGCAGAGTACACCCTGGACAAGTCGCCACCTCATTACAGGGCCAACACAGATAGGGGATAGTGTTGCCAATCAACCTATCCCCAGGTGCATGTCTTTGCAAATCCTTTTCAACTTATATTCAATTGAACAGACTGCAAAGACAAGATATTTAATGTTCCAACTGAGAAACTTTTTTTTTGCAAATAATCATTAATTTAGGATTTATTGGCAGCAACACATTGCAAAAAAGTTGGCACAGGGGCATTTTTGCCACTGTGTTCATGGCCTTTCCTTTTAACAACACTCAGTAAAACGTTTGGGAACTGAGGAGACCAATTTTTGGAGCTTTTCAGGTGGAATTCTTTCCCATTCTTGCTTGATGTACAACTTATGCTGTTCAATAGTCCGGGGTATCCGTTGTGGTTTTTTGCTTCATATTGTGCCACGCATTTTCAATGGGAAACAGATCTGGACTACAGGCAGGCCAGTCTAGTACCCACACTCATTTACTATGAAGCCACGCTGTCGTAACACGTGGCTTGGCATTGTCTTACTGAAATAACGTTGTTTGGATGGCAACCTATATTGTGTTTAAAGTGTTTGATGTCACGACCGGGTCGCATGGTGATACAGATTCGTTCTCCCAGGAATGCAGAAGAGCCTTGGGCACAGACTAAAGGTAAGAACAAATGATTTATTTTAAAAATAAATCAGACTATCAAAAAGAAAAACTTGCTCAAAGCACAGAAGGTAAAACAAAAGAGCTAGTATGGGAACTAAAAGCACAGAAGGTAAAACAAAAGAGCTAGCATGGGAGCTACAAGACAAAAAGCCTAGCGTGGAAGCTAGCAGGTACAGAACCGGGAACAGAAGTTGTCATGTGTAGCGTATAGCAAATTACAAAGCCAGACAAACTGACAGGAGAAGGCAGGCTTAAATAACGACATTGATTACAAAAACAGGTGTGCGGCCGGAACAAGCGGCAGGTGAAAATAATACGTAACCATGGAAACCAACTGAGAAGTGCACACACAGTAACCGAAGGAGTCAAAATCAACAGAAAAACACAAGTGACCCCAAAAACCCAAACAGAACATGATCCGTGCATATGAGCATTCCCCAACTTTCTCAGTTTTTTGTGCCACTTGTGCGAGCTTTTTTAAAACATTTCAGGCAGAACATTAAATGTCTTGTCTTTCCAGTCGATTCAATGGAATATAAGTTGAAAAGGATTTGCAAATCATTACAGTTGTCCAGGGTGTACGCCGCCTTCCGCCCGATTGTAGCTGAGATTGGCACCAGCGCCCCCGCGACCCCAAAGGGAATAAGCGGCAGAAAATGGATGGATGGATGGATGTATTCTGTTTTTATTTACCACTTACACAACGTGCCGACTTCCCTGGTTTTGTATGTAAACATTTATTTTGTCTAAAATGTTGTGGGTGAGTCTTAAATACCGTGGTGCTCTTTAACCTGGAAAGTACGATATATTCACTGTTACAAGTGGCCCCCCATTACTGCGACGTGGCCCTCAATCAAACAGAGTTTGATACCCCAGTGCTCTGATACCGCCTAATGCAAAAAGTGCTGCAGCAATGACGCCGCCACCAGCCCGCAGTCGGATAGACGACGGCGATCAGAGCCAAGATAAGTAAGCCCGCGTCTGACAAATCAACAAAAGCAGCACTGACGCCAAGAGAGAAAGCTTTGTTTGGGATACATTTCACTGACTGTGGGCTGTCCCACAGAAAACACAAACATACCTGCAATTAAGGCCAACAATATTTATATCCTGTCATTAATTTGTGTTATGGCCAACATTATTTGTCTTATGGCAGTAATGACAATGAGCCAAACAGCTCACCTTAATCAGGATCACTAATCAAGTCCCATCCCTTCTTTGTACTTCACATTATTTTTATATTTCTGCAATAGTAACCACTTTATACTGTCAAATAAAAGTTATTGCTTCGTGTGCAATATATACATATTTTTTCTGCTTTATACTGTGCAATATTTATATGTTTATATTTTTAAAAGTAGTAACCATAGTGGCCCTGCGGCGAGGTGGCGACTTGTCCAGGGTGTAGGCCGCCTTCCGCCTGATTGTAGCTGAGATAGGCACCGGCGCCCCTCATGACCCCAAAGGGAATAAGCGGTAGAACATTGATGGATGGATGGAATGATGGAAATAGTAACCACTTCATACTGTGAAATACTTATATTTGTGCAAAAGTTACCACTTTATGTGCAATATATTTATTTTTATGTAGTAGAAAATACTTCATAATGTGCAATATTTATATTTTTATATTTCTGCAATAGTTACCACTTCATACCGTGCAATATTTATATTTTCATAGTTTTGAAAGAGTAACTACTTCCTCCTGTAAACTACTTATATTTGTGCAAAAGTTACCGCTTCATGTGCAATTTTTATATTTTTATGCAATAGAAAATACTTCATACTGTGCAATGTGTATATGTTTATGCAATAGAAAATAATGTATACCATGTAATATTTATATTTTTATAGTTTTGAAATAGTAACTACTTCATACTGTAAACTACTTATATTTGTGCAAAAGTTACCGCTTCATGTGCAATATCTATATTTTTATGAAATAGAAAATACTTCATACTGTGCAATATTTATATTTTTATGCAATAAAAAATACTTCATACTGTGCTATGTGTATATGTTTATGCAATAGAAAATAATATATACTGTGCAATATTTATATTTCTGCAATCGTGGCCACTTCATACTATGAAATACTTATATTTGTGCAAAAGTTACCTCTCCATGTGCAATACGTATATATATATATATATATATATATATATATATATATATATATATATATATATATATATATATATATATATATATATATATATATAAATATTATATTTATAATGTATGCAATAGAAAATACTATATTTTTTCATATTTTTCTACAATTGTTAACTCTTCATACTGTGCAATACTTATATTTTTATATTTCTACAGTAGTAGCCACTTCATACTGTAAACTATTTATATTTGTGCAAAAGTTACCGCTTCATGTGCAATATTTATATTTTTATGCAATAGAAAATACTTCATAGTGTGCAATATTTATATTTTTATGCAATAAAAATAATTCATGTGCAATGTGTATATGTTTATGCATTAGAAAATAATGTATACTGTGCAATATTTATATTTCTTCAATAGTAACCACTTCATACTGTGCAATACTTATATTTGTGCAAAAGTTACCACTTCATGTGCAATATATTTATTTTTATGAAATAGAAAATACTTCATACTGTGCAATATTTTTATATTTATACAATAGTTACCACTCCATACTGTGAAATATTTTTTTTTTAAATAGTAACCACTTCATACTGTGAAATACTTATATTTGTGCAAGTTACCACGTAATGTGCAATATATATATATATATATGTATATATATATATATATATATATATAAATACATTATAATTATAATGTATGCAAAAGAAAATACCATATTAATTGTTAACGCTTCATATTGTGCAATACTTATATTTTTATATTTCTGCAATAGTAGCCACTTCATACTGTGAAATACTTATATTTGTGCAAACGTTACCACTTCATGTGCAACATTTATATTTTTATGCAATAGAAAATACTTAATACTGTGCAATATTTACGTTTTTATATTTCTGCAAGAGTTACCACTTCATACTGTGCAATATTTGTATTTTTATATTACTGTAATAGTAGCCACTTCATACTGGGAAGTACTTCTATTAATGCAAAAGTTACCACGTCATGTGCAATTTTTATATTTTTATGCAACAGAAAATACTTCATACTGTGCAATATGTATATGTTTATGTAATAAAAAATTATGCATTCTGTCCAATATCTATATTTCTGCAATAGTAGCCACTTCATACTGTGAAATACTTATATTTGTGTAAAAAATTACCACTTCATGTGCAATGTTTATAATTGTATGCAAAAGAAAATACTTCATGCTGTGCAATATTTATATTTTTGCAATACTTACAACTTCATACAGTGCAATATTTCTATGTTTATATTTCTGCAATAGTTACCACTTCATACTGTGAATTACTTATATTTGTACAAAAGTTACCACTTCATGTGCAATATATATATATATATATATATATATATATATATATATATATATATATATATATATATATATATATGTACACACACACATGTCCGATAGAAAATACTATATTTTTTAATATTTCTGCAATTGTTTACTCTTCATACTGTGAAATATCTAAATTTTATATTCTGCAATAGTAACCCCATCATACTGTGCAATATGCATAATTGTATATTTCTAAATAAATTACACTTCATGTAGTAAAATATTTACATGTTTATTTAAAATACTTTAGTCTTCATACTTTGCAACAATTGTATGTTAATATTCTGCAAGAGTTACCACTTTACACTGTGCAATATTAAAGTTTTTTGTATATTTCTGCAAGACTTTACTCGTCATACTGTGCAATATTCTGCAATAGATTCCACTTCATACTGTAAAAAAAAAAAAAAAATATATATATATATATATATATATATTTTTTTTTTTTTTTTAATTTATGAAAAAGTTTACATTTCATACAGTGTAATATTTATATATTTATATTTCGGCAATACTTTACCCTCCATAATGTGCAATATGTATACTCTTATATTTAACAATGTACTTATATTTCAGCTATAGATGATTTTGTACTGTAAAATAGTGTTTTTTTCTTTCTTAGCTGTGTGCACTTGAAGGTGACGCCATATAATGTGATTGTGCATTTCTAAAATGACAATAAAAGCATTTTTTTGGAATATGTGTATACATCTTTCTAAAAATAGTGTACCTAATGGAGTGTCCCACCACCTGTTGCATCCACTAATCTTTCGCACAGAGAGGGGAACAAATTAAAACAAAATGAAACGCCTTGGAGACAATAAGGCGAGATGATGCCTATCAGGGCTGCCACAGCCTCGGGCACGCCTGTTATCGGCGCCGTGAGAGAGGACGAGGAGTGGATATGAAGAACAGACGGAAGGAATTGAGGAGCGGAATGGAAATGAGCGCCAGCCCTAATCTATATCGCCAGTGACACTGCTCCATGGTTAGCAATTTCCTCTCCGATAAATCACCTGTTGCTCCTTTTACCCCTTCCCTCCTCCTCCATCACACCATGGCACGCACACCCTGGAGCAGGTGGTAGATAAAGCACGCTTGTAAATCTGAATCGAAGGCCAATCCTCTATTTCCGTTTAATATTGTCTCCTCCCGGTCCTCCCCATCCTTGTCTTCCACTTCACTGTCATGTCCGTCTCAGCTCTCCTCTCCCATTAACTTGTTTGCATCCATTTCCTTCCCGCCGCTTGTTCACTTGAGCATCTTTTTTTTGTCATTCAATTATTCTCCCGCTAACCCGCCAGATAAGGTGGACTCTACATATATAATGCATGGCGGATATAGCTACACATAATGAGCAGTTCCAAAGTGGGAGATGTCGTCAAATCCAATATGTCTGCTGGGGTGAGCAAAGCTATTATGATGGAAAACTGAATTTTGCTGTGGTTGTATTATTAGTCCAAAGGTAGCTTGGTGATTGGCGTCACTCGAAGTCAGGTGTGTGTGTAATTATACATATATATATATATATATATATATATATATATATATATATATATATATATATATATATATATATATATATATATATATAAATATATATATATGTGTATATATATATATATATATATATATATACATATATATATATACATATGTATATATATACATATATACACACACACATATATATATATATATATATATACATATATATATATACATATATGCATGTATATATATACATACATATATATACACATACATATATACATGTATATACATACATATATATATGTGTGTGTGTATATGTATATATATACATACATATATATATATATATATATATATATATATATATATATATACACACACACACAATTTCAGTGACAATCTACAAGTCATGAAAAATAAAGAAAACACATTGAATGAGGTGTTTCCAAACTTTTGGCCTGTACTCTGTGTGTGTGTGTGTATACACAATGTGCGTGTGTGTGTATGTGTGTATATATATATATATATATATATATATATATATATATATATATATATATATATATATTCAATGTGTTTTTTTAATTTTCATGATTCATGATTATTGTAGATTGTCACTGAAGACATCAAAACGATGAGTGAACACGTGTGGAGTTATGTACTTAACAAAAAAAGGTGAAATACCGTATTTCCTGGAATTGCCGCCGGGGCGCTAATTAATTTAAAACCTCTTCTCACTCATGCGCTTACCAAAGGCATGCGGTAAAAGTAAGCATGCGCTAATTATTTTAAAACCTCTTCACACTCCGGCACTTACCAAAGGTATGCAGTAAAAATTTGAGTGGAATGTAAGCTTGGACCTTAAATCCTACTGAATAGCTCTTAATCTTCTTCCCTTTATGCGATTTCAAATTACCGGTATCGAAATCAGCCTCCTCCATTTTGAAAATGATGACAGGGGAAGTGTCACTCGTGACATCACGAGTTTGACCAGGCGGTAATACTAAGCATGCGCTA